>NC_090747.1:2102757-2105257 GCF_036898095.1 Palaemon carinicauda | reverse complement strand
GTCCTCAACACAAGCCAAACTGTCTTTTATGGCAAACTACCAGTATCACCACTTGGTGGTCAACTATTCCACTGGGTGGCAATTTGCACACACTACTTCCCTGATTGGGGTCATTGTTATCATCATCATCATATTCATCATCATCATCATCAGCAATCGTAATTCAAAGGCCAAGTCATCATCCGTTCAGAAATCCAAAAAACAGTCCAAAAAAAAAATAGTATACAGGCCAGGTCATCAACAGTTGAGCAATCAAATAGCGAAGTCTAAATGCAATCCTTTATTACAGGCCTGGTCATCAACAATAATCCACTTTCAAAACTTGAGTCTCTCCAAAGGAGGAATCACGGCTTAGAAAATCAAAAAACACTTCCAACGCTGGTAAGAAAAATATATATAATCCAGCGTTCACACAACTGCCTTAAGCTGCAGTCAAATAAAAAAAGCATTCGCTCCGAAACATTCACCAGTCGTAACCTAACTATCTACATAAACAACCAATCTCATTTGTACCAACAGTCTTTCCGACTACAAACAATCATTCGCTAACTATCACTTGTTCTTCGGCACGCACCGCGGACACACAAACACACAAACACATATACACACAAACACATATACACACACACACACACACTCTCGCGCGATTTAGCAAAACTAAAGCAAATTAAATTCTCTCTCTCTCTCTCTCTCTCTCTCTCTCTCTCTCTCTCTCTCTCTCTCTCTCTCTCTCTCTCTCTCTCTCTCTCTCTCTCTCAGGATTTGGCAAAAACAAAAATTAAAATAAAGCAAAAATAAATCCTCCACATTCCTCCCCCCCTCACTTTGCCAAATCCTACTCACACAAAACTTACAATATTTTTTTCATTACCCAGTCGCAGTCGGGAACAGGACCTCTACTACGAGTAACTGGGCCTCCATATACTCTCTTATTCACTTCTTCCTTATCACCATCATTCGCTACATTAACACTATTCCTATCTAAATCCCTATCATCTAATATATCATGTACAATCATATCTACCTCGTTCTCATCTGGCCCTAAAATTACACTCATGTCTGTAAACAGTTCATCCATTTCATCATTAACATTCTCAACTTTAGCAAAAGATTCATTCATACTACTAATCATTCTCCTATCTCTCACTCTCGCATTCGTCATCCTTTCTTTTACATCACCTAAGGAAAAGCCACACACACTATAGGTATCATTCATACTCAGCCATGATTCATCTGTATTAACACATTTATCTTCCATACACACTTGCACATTTACACTCTTGTTATACTTATTTCTATTCTCACTTTTACTTATAAAATTTCCCCTTCTTTCATCTTTACTTAAAGCTCTTGTATTCTTCCTTTTCTTATAATCTACTAACACCAACTGTTTACCTTCCAGACCTAAGTCTTCATACATACTAGGATCACACTTGTTCCTTTTCAACCATTTACTCATGCCATTCTCTTGGATATACTCAGGTACCTCTTTCCATTTACGCAACTGGTTGTGGTGGGCCCTAATTTTTTCCACTATACCACCCACACATAACTTACCCAAAACGTAACTTAATCCACTCGAACCAACTTCTAACACTACATAGGGACCTTCAAATTTATCACGCACCTTATTTACATTCATTCTACCCTTTTCAATTACTTCTTTCATCACTCACTTTTACCTTTCTAATCATGATTCCTATCACATTTCTGTTCATCCTTCCTATGCCTTATTCCCTTATCTTCAATCTCACTATCACTATTACTATTACTATCGCTATCACTTCCTTTCCCATTATCACTAACCTTAGCCTTCTCATCCACTATCAACCCATTACCCGAAGCTGAGGACACTCCTCCGACTGCACCTTCACCCATTATAGTTTTCATCATCCCCATGCCTTGCCCCATCATAGCTTCCAATCGGTTCTCCATCCGTTCCTCATTCTCTTTCATCCTCATCTCAACACATTCTTCCACTCTCTCTACAGTTCCCTTTAACTCCCTAAGCTCCTTCTGCATCGCCTCATTCTCCCAGTTCAACCTCTCATTCTCTACCAGCAACCTCTCTTTCTCAACTATCAACATCTGCTCCCGTTCTTTATAATGCCGCAATTCCTCCTCCAAAGCCTTGTATTTACCTTCCATTTTTCTTCAACCTTAATCCTAATACCGTCCTTCGTCCAACAGTCCGGCTTCCTATCCCACCTCGGCAGTCCCTGTTCGGGCGCCAAAATAATGTGGCGAGATGTTGCAAAACAACCCCCACACCCTTGAATCACTCTAACTGACAATTGTCCCACAACACAAACTTTCCCCTTACTTTATCAACCGGACTCTTGGACAGAAGGAAAATTGAAACAAAACATAACCTTAAAGCTATATTACCTTACAAACTAAATAATCAACACCAAAAGCATCCACATTCAAAATACTTAAAACTGATCAAACTTAATATTAAATATGCAAAAACCAAAACACCAAAAAAAACCCTAACAAA
>NC_090747.1:2087757-2097757 GCF_036898095.1 Palaemon carinicauda | reverse complement strand
GAGTCCTATGAAATTAATTTCTTGCGAACAGTGGAGTAGTCAAAGTGAATGTGTTGTAACCTAAGTATTTTATCCTCCTCATGGTTTTATAATGCATAAAACAGTTGGTGATGGGAGAGAAGGATTGAGCTGTATTAGTAATAAGAATTTAGCTGACCATGAGTATGCTCATGACGCTGTTCATATTAGCGAAAAACCACTTGAGTTATAAAACTTACCAGAATACATGAAATATAACATAAGGTGCTGAAGATAATTGAATATGCAATGGAAAATTAAATATCATCGGAAAAAGGAACAATTAATGAGGTGAAATAATTTAAATATTTTTGAAATATGGTGTCAAATACATGGTCTATAGAATTTGAGTAGAAATATTGAAGACAGAAATAAATCAGGCAACTGCTAGATCTAGTATACTTTGGAAATCATATTGCCATATATTACATAGAAAGCAGGATATATATCAGTTTAGTGAGATTGGTGTGTGACAGGCTGAGAGTAGGTTGTGACTCAAAGGCGAGACGAAAGCAACTGAGTAACTTTATTTCGACGCATAAAGTAAATATACACACTAGTACCCGGTAAGGTCACAAAACACATACATGCTATTTCTCTTCAAACCAGCAACCAGTTCTATTAACAGTTAACGATGAAATATGCAGACAGGTTAAAACAAGTTACTATCAGTGCAAGGGGAGAACGAAGATACAAGGGATTACATATGCAAAAAGAGAAATGTCATCACTATGAATGCTTGTGTGACACGAGTGTTACATAGCTACTCGCCTAAAAATTAGATACTGTACATGTTAAATAGAGCATCCTGATCTAGACTGTGGGTGGGTCATCTGGCAGGAGATAAATAGGTTTTAGATGATCAGCGGAGGCCCAGTCTTCTTTGCCACTAATGTTTAGTAGGAATGCTTTCGGAGGAGTTAGCGGTGGCTTACTAGTGTCGATGCGTAGAAAGACATGCGTTGCAAAGTGAAAATCTGTCGGTATGTGATGCTTCGCTGAAGGCTTGTAAGTCTGGCGGCAGGGCGAAATTTATCCCACGACGTGACGTATGTGCTGGAGATCGTCGGAGGAGGTTGCAGAAGGAAAAATTCGTCAGGGACGCCCAACGGGTCGCCATACACAAATTCAGCTGCCGAGACATCCAGGGGATCTTTAAAAGTGGTCCTTAGTCCCAGGAGGACCTAGGGAAGATGAGTAAACCAGTTGGAGTCCTTGCAGTGGGACATCAAAGCTGCTTTGAGAGTGCAATGAAAACGTTCAACCGTTCCTTTTGCAGAGGGGTTGTAGGTAGTTGTCTGATTTAGGGTGATGCCCAGGATATTCGCTAATGATGTCTACAATTGAGAGGTGAAAGTGGTACCCATGTCAAAAGTAATAGGCTCAGGGATACCAAATCTTGCTATCCATCCTGAGAGTAAGGCAGATGTACATGAGGCGGGCGTTACAGTTTCCATAGGAATGGCTTCAAGCCAATGGGTGGAGCGGTCGATGACGGTAAACAAGTAACGATGTCATTGTGATGTAGGTAGGGGGCCTATAATGTCGATGTGAATGTTGGCGAAACGACGGTAAGGTTAAGGGTAGGTGCCCACTCCTAAATCCGTGTGTCGATGTACTTTGGAAGTTTAACAAGAAGTAAGGCGTGGACACAATCATTAGCATCCTTAGTAATTCCGGGCAAACGAACTTCGTCTTCAGAAGCTGTGCAGTAGAACGGGGCGAGGGATGTGAAAGGCCCTGAATGAAATCACACACCTGTCAGCGCATGGGAGCAGGAATCCACAGTCACAGTCTACTAGTACTGACATCACAGAGGAGGGTGGTGCTTGAGTAGTCGA
This sequence comes from Palaemon carinicauda, assembly GCF_036898095.1. Taxonomy (NCBI): domain Eukaryota; kingdom Metazoa; phylum Arthropoda; class Malacostraca; order Decapoda; family Palaemonidae; genus Palaemon; species Palaemon carinicauda. The sequence goes on along the minus strand of NC_090747.1, from coordinate 2,095,898 downwards.
GGGGGACGTCTTCCAAACGGAACTATGTGCGGGATGTCCTACATGCTTGATACTCTAGATCTGTCATTATGCTCCAGCCAAGGCGTAGTAATCCAATCCCAGTTGAAAGGCAGCCAACGTGTTTCTTGACGGGGCATCTGCAATGGGATTCATATTCCCAAGGATGTGTTGTAGGGTGCAATTGTATTCAGCCACAGCGGAGAGATGTTGGCGTTGACGGGCGGACCAGTCTTCAGACTATCGAGTGAAGGTGTGCACCAGAGGTATGTGATCCATGCAAATGACGAAGGGCGTACCTTCTAAGAAAAGGCGAAAGTGACGGAAAACCAAGTGCACCGGCAGCATATCGCGATTGAAGGTAGAATAACCTGATTCTGTCTCGGACAATTTTCTGCTGAAGATGGCCAATAGGTGGGGCGAACAGTTGACCACTTATTCGAGTAATGAACCAATAGCGATGTCGCTGGCATCGATGCAGAGGAGAGGGGCATGTGTGACAGGAAAAGTATGAGCAGCAGCGGTTGATAGGGCATTCTTTCAGTTGCAGAAGGCCGCTTCTTAAAGGTGGCCTCACTTCAGTTCTATTTGCTTACCTTTGAGGGAGGCGAAGAGGGGAGCAAGAGTGGCGACAATGGCTGGCAGAAAACAGTGATAATAGTTGATCGTGCCTAAGAATTCCTGCAGTACTTTGATGATCGAAGGCGTGGGGAAATTCTGCACGGCTGCTACCTTCTCAGGGAGGGGATAGACTCTTTCAGGAGTGATGCGGTGCCCTAAGAACGACACTTTACTGGCGCCAAAGGTACACTTGTCATACCGGACTATAAGGCCGTTTTGTTGCAGGTGTTCGAGCGTGATGTGCAGGTGACGGAGGTGGTGTTCTTTTGAGGAATAGAACACAAGTATGCCAACCACATAACTTACACTGAAGGGGAGGTACCCTAAAATGCCATCCATGAGACGTTGAAAAGTAGCCCCAGCATTACAAGGCCAAAACAGAAATTTTACCAAAGGAAGTGGTAATAGCTGTCTTCGGAGATGTCTTTTGGGTTCATAGGCACCTGATAAGGAGTAATTGAAGGGGTATGTGTCTTCTGGGTTCATAGGCACCTGATAATACACCTTCAATATGTCGAGCGTTGAGAAAACCTTCGCTTTGCGCATTTAAGAGGTCACGTCATCGATGTTTGGGAGGGTGTAGTGATCTGGTTCTGTTTGCATGTTCAGGCGCCTGTACTCCACACACAGACAGAGGAAGCCGTCTTTCTTCAGGATGATGTGATGGGCTGGAGGCCTTTTGGCAAAGACCCATTTCTTCCATTTCGGCGAACGTCTGCTTGGCAGCTGCCAATCTATCCAGTGACATACATCTGAATATGGCGAAGACTTGGGGTCCCATCGTCTTGATATTGTGATAAATACCGAATTTGGCCGGAACCGTGGGCGTTTGGTGGAGATTTGGACGTAAAACTTCCGGGTATGAGTTGAGGAGGTGGGCGTATGCATCCGTAGGTGCACTGATGTGGAAAGTGAGGCTCGAGGGGCCCGGTTGAGGAGGTGTCGACAAGTACGAGCTTACATTGACCAATCGTCGGGGGGGCGACCTCGACCAAAATGTGGAAATGAGAGAGGATATCCTCACCGAGGATTGGCAATGTGACGTCAGCAACGAGAAACTTCCTGTTAAATTTGCCATTTCAAAACGATAATGTGAGATTCTCGTAACTGTAGGTGGGTATCGCAGATCCGTTGGCAGCTGGCAGGCAGACGTCGACAGACTTAGACAGGCTATGTTGTTTCCTGAAGAGTTCCCTTTGAAAAAGAGAACGACAAACACCCGTGTCTACCAAAAATCGCACGCCCGTTCCTGCATTATGTAAAAAGAAAAGATTAGAAACACGGGAGGCCACCACCACGAGCAATGGCCTACTTACACATTTTTTGGCCACTGATAATAATTGGCATATTTCTTTGCGCCAGCTCCAAATCTGGAGTGGTAGTAGGAAAACTGCAGCCGATGGGTGGCAATAAGTGACTCTAGGAGTCGTTGGTTGGGGTGCAAGCGAGTGGTGGGTGAAGGATGGATGTATTGGCCTTGTGTGAGATGAAGAAAAAAGGAAAGGGTGAAGTGATGTTTGGTGAAATGGCTGGTAGAGTGTCTGGGATTGAAAGGGGAAGAGCGAGAGAGGGTGTGGCTTTATTGCTGAGTGAATGAATGACAGGTAAAGTAGTGGAATGGAAGGAGATATCATCTAGGTTAATGTGGGTAAGGGTTAGGTTGGGTAGGGAATTTAAGGCGTTTGTCAGTGCATATGGGCCAGGTAGTGAGAAAAGTGAAGAAGAGCGGAATGAGTTCTGGAATGAATTAACTAGGTGTGTAGAAGGTCTGGGTAGAAGGAATTATGTAGTTGTCATGGGTGATTTAAATGTTAGAGTGGGCGCTGGAGAGGTAGAAGGTGTCATTGGGAAGTATGGCGTACCAGGTGAAAATGAGTGGTGAGAGACTGGTGGATATGTGTATTGAGCAAGAGATGGTGATAAGTAATAGCTTTTTCCAAAAGAAAGATAAAAATAAGTATACATGGCTAAGAGTGGCAAATGGAAGAGTAGTAGAAAGGGCATTAATGGATTATGTCTTGATAACTTAAAAAAAGTTTGGAAGATTGAAAGACGTGCTAACGGTATGTCTGATAATTTTTTGGTGGAAGGAATATTAGTTGTAGCAAAAGAGAGGGGGAATAGAGTAGGTGAATGTAAAAGGGAGCTAGTGAAGGTTGAAGAGCTAATAAAACCGGGGTAAAAAGTAAAAATCAGGAATGGTTGAAAATGACATATGACGAAGTGAAAGTAAGAGAAACTGGTAATTTAGAGGAGGAGTGAAAGTTAGTAAAAGAAAATTTTGTTGGGATTGCAAGTGATGTGTGTGGTAAGAAGGTTGTTGGAGGCAGCATGAGGAAGGGCAGTGAATGGTGGAATGAAGGAGTGAAGGTAACAGTGGAAGAGAAAAAGAGGGCTTTTGAAGAATGGCTGCAGAGTAATAGTGTAGAGAAGTATGAAAAATATAAAGAGAAAAATGTGGAAGTAAAGCGCAAGGTACGTGAGGCAAAGAGGGCAGCTGACCTGAGGTGGGGTCAGGGATTGGGTCATTCATATGAAGAGAATAAGAAGAAGTTTTGGAAAGAAGTGAAGAGAGTAAGGAAGGCTGGCTCAAGAATTGAAGAGACAGTGAAAGATGGAAATGGGAGGTTGTTAAAAGGAGAGGCGGCAAGGAAACGATGGGCGGAATATTTTGAAAGTTTACTGAATGTTGAGGATAATAGGGAGGCAGATATAATTGCTATTGCAGGTGTTGAGGTGCCAGTGATGGGAGAGGAGAATGAGAGAGAGATTACAATAGATGAAGTGAGGAGAGCACTAGATGAAACGAGAGTAGGAAAAGCATCTGGTATGGATGGTGTGAGAGCCGAGATGTTGAAGGAAGGGGGTGTGACTGTACTTTAATGGTTGGTGAGATTGTTTAATGTGTGTTTTGTGTTGTCAATGGTACCGGTATATTGGGTTTGTGCATGTATTATACCACTATATAAGCGTAAGGGAGATGTGCATGAGTATTGTAATTCAAGAGGTATTAGTTTGTTAAGCGTAGTTGGAAAAGTGTATGGTAGAGTAATGATTAATAGGATCAAGGATGAAACAGAGAATGCAATCTTAGAAATACAGGGTGGTTTTAGAAGAGGTAGGGGTTGTATGAATTAGATTTTTACAGTAAGGCAGATATGCGAGAAATATTTAGCAAAAGGTAAAGAGGTGTATGTTGCGTTTATGGATCTGGAGAAAGCGTATGATAGAATTGATAGGGAAGCAATGTGGAATGTGAAGAGGTTATATGGAGTTAGTGGAAAGTGGTTGCAAGCAGTGAAAAGTTTCTACAAAGGTAGTTAAGTATGTGTTAGGATAGGAAATGAAGTGAGTGATTGGTTTCCGATGAGAGTGGGGCTGAGACAGGGATGTGTTATGTCACCGTGGTTGTTTAACTTGTATGTTGATGGAGTGGTGAGAGAGGTGAATGCTCGAGTGCTTGGATGGGGATTAAAACTGGTAGACGAGAATGACCATGAATGGGAGGTAAATCAGTTGTTGTTTGCGGATGATACTGTACTGGTTGCAGACACAGAAGAGACGCTTGGCCGATTAGTGACAGAATTTGGAAGAGTGTGTGAGAGAAGGAAGTTAAGAGTTAATGTGGGTAAGAGTAAGGTTATGAGATGTACGAGAAGGGAACGTGGTGCAAGGTTGAATGTCATGTTGAATGGAGAGTTACTTGAGGAAGTTGATCAGTTCAAGTACTTGGGGTCTGTTGTTGCAGCAAATGGTGGAGTGGAAGCAGATGTACGTCAGAGAGTGAATGAAGGTTGCAAAGTGTTGGGGGCAGTTAAGGGAGTAGTAAAAAATAGAGGGCTGGCCATCAATGTAAAGAGAGTTCTATATGAGAAAGTGATTGTACCAACTGTGATGTATGGATCGGAGTTGTGGGGAATGAAAGTGATGGAGAGACAGAAATTGAATGGGTTTGAGATGTAGTGTCTAAGGAGTATGGCTGGTGTATCTCGAGTAGATAGGGTTAGGAACGAAGTGGTGAGGGTGAGAACGGGTGTAAGAAATGAGTTAGCAGCTAGAGTGGATATGAATGTGTTGAGGTGGTTTGGCCATGTTGAGAGAATGGAAAATGGCTGTCTGCTAAAGAAGGTGATGAATGCAAGAGTTGATGGGAGAAGTAAAAGAGGAAGGCCAAGGTTTGGGTGGATGGAAGGAGTGAAGAAAGCTCTGGGTGACAGGAGGATAGATGTGAGAGAGGCAAGAGAGCGTGCTAGAAATAGAAATGAATGGCGAGCGATTATGACGCAGTTCCGGTAGGCCCTGCTGCTGCCTCCGATGCCTTAGATGACCGCGGAGGTAGCAGCAGTAGGGGATCAGCATTATGAAGCTTCATCTGTGGTGGATAATGTGGGAGAGTGGGCTGTGGCACCCTAGCAGTACCAGCTGAACTCGGTTGAGTCCCGTGTTAGGCTGGAGGAACGTAGAGAGTAGAGGTCCCCTTTTTTGTTTTGTTTTTATGTTGATGTCGGCTACCCCCTAAATTTAGGGGAAGTGCCTTTGTATGTGTATGAATGTATGTATATAATGCGTATATATATATATATATATATATATATATATATATATATATATATATATATATATATATATATATATATATATATGTGTGTGTGTGTGTGTGTGTGTATGTGTGAATATATATACATATATACAGTATATAAATATGTATATACAGTATATATATATATATATATATATATATATATATATATATATATATATATATATATATATATATATATATATATATATATATATATATATATATATATATATATATGTGTGTGTGTGTGTGTGTGTGTGTGTATATATACATATATGTATGTATGTATGTATATATAAATATAGAAATATGAAAATTTATGATAGAGACATTATAATTCAGGTAGAATTCACTATCTCTAATAAGGCAAATTAATACACTATGCCAACACACCGACATTGAAAGGCCACCCAAGATTCTTGAAACAGGAGATTTTTTTCTATAAATTTAGGACCCTTCAATTAACATTCGAAAAAGAAGGTGATAAATTGTCCGAGTCTAGTGTTTCACTTGAACAAAACCACACATGTTCTTATATATGACTGTGGAGAAATCTCATCATGAACGATATAGAAAAGTAAACATATTTGGTTATATGTATGCATATATGTATATATATATATATATATATATATATATATATATATATATACATATATATATATATATATATATATATATATATATATATATATATATACATATATATATATATATATATATATATATATATATATATATGTATGTATATATATATATACATATATATATATATATATATATATATATATATATATATATATATATATATATATATATATATATATATATATATATGTGTGTGTGTGTGTGTGTGTGTATGTATATATATATATATATATATATATATATATATATATATATATATATATATATATATATATTTATATTTATCTATTTATATATATATATCAACGTGAGATTAGGAATTGCTCATAGAATTATAAATGAAATCTCGACTTGGGCAAAGATGAAGAACCATATACTCACTAAAAAGTGACAGTTCTCTGTTAAAGCAACAGTAGATGAAGAAAGACAACGTTAAATCAGGGCCCTCACATACCTAACTGCCGCCCCAGGGCAAAGTTTCTAGTGGCGACCCCCTCCCCCCCTTTTTCTCCCACCTCTACATTCAGCCACAACCCATTAGTTCTAATTCCACCCCCCCCCCTTTAAAATCACTTTGCTGTCCATGGCCCTGTATATAAAACCTAACAATACCGTAAGGCCTAGTTACAAGATATCGAAATATATGATAACAGATTAATTATACTGGTGAAAAGTATTTTATATTAAGTAACTTGCAAAATCACAAAGTAAACAGCTCTTAATTTTTCCTTCATAAACACACATTAACAGCAATGAAGACTTTGAAGTAAAAGAAAATAAACTGATTTCAAAACAAAATTCCATCAGCAGTACAGAATCATTCAACCATAACATAATAAATTTCATTATGAAAAATTAACAAGATTTATTTACATATCAAAATTAGGAAAATAAATACATATATACTTTTCATTATTTGGTAGAAAATGGAATATACAATACTACATATTATTATTATTATTATTATTATCAATATCATCCAAGCTACAACCCTAGTTGGAAAAGCAAGATGCTATAAGCCCAAGGGCTCCAACAGGAAAAAATAGCCCAAAGAGGAGAGAAAATAAGGAAATAAATAAATGATGAGAATAAATTACCAATATATCATTCTAAAAACAGTAACAGCGTCAAAACAAATATGTCCTATATAAGCTATTAACAACGTCAAAAACAGATATGTCATATATAAACAATAAAAAGACTCATGTCAGCCTGGTCAACATAAAAATATTTGCTCAAACTTTGAACTTTTGAAGTTCTACTGATTCAACTACTCGATTAGGAAGATCATTCCACAACTTGGTAACAGCTGGAATAAAATTTCTAGAATACTGTGTAGTATTAAGCTTCATGATGGAGAAGGCCTGGCTATTAGAATTAACTACCTGCCTAGTATTACGAACAGGATAGAATTGTCCAGGGAGATCTGAATGTAAAGGATGGTCAGAGTTATGAAAAATCTTATGCAACATGCATAATGAACTGATTGAACGACGGTGCCAAAGATTAATATCTAGATCAAGAATAAGAAATTTAATAGACAGTAAGTTTCTGTCCAACAAATCAAGCTGAAAATCAGCAGCTGAACACCAGACGGGAGAACAATACTCAAAACAAGCTAGAATGAAAGAATTAAAACACTTCTTCAGAATAGATTGATCACCGAAAATCTTGTAAGACTTTCTCAATAACCCAATTTTTTTGTGCAATTGAAGAAGACACAGACCTAATGTGTTTCTCAAAAGTAAATTTTCTGTCGAGGATCACACCTAAAATTTTAAGAGTCATACAAATTTAAAGAAACATTATCAATACTGAGATTCGGATGTTGAGGAGCCACCGTCCTTGACCTAGTTACAATCATACTTTGAGTTGTGTTAGGATTCAACTTCACACCACATAATTTGCACCATGCACTAATTTTAGCTGAATCTCTATTAAAGGATTCACCAACCTCAAATCTACATTCAGGGGATGGAATTGATGCAAAAAGAGTAGCATCATCTGCATATGCAACAAGCTTGTTTTCTAGGCCAAACAACATGTCATGTGTATATAGTATGAAAAGTAATGGGCCAAGAACACTACCCTGTGGAACACCGGATATCACATTCTTATACTCACTATGGTGCCCATCAACAACAACTCTTTGAGATCTATTTCTTAAAAAATCAATAATAATGTTAAGAAACGACCCACCCACTCCCAACTGTTTGAGTTTAAAAACAATGGCCTCATTATTAACCTGGTCAAAGGCAGTACTAAAATCAAGGCCAATCATACGAACTTCCTG
>NC_090747.1:2070257-2082757 GCF_036898095.1 Palaemon carinicauda | reverse complement strand
ATAGTTGTTACCTTCATCAAAAATATAGATTATTATAATACGGTAACTAATACGGAATAATTGTTACCTTGATAAAGATATAATTTTTAGTTCACAAACACGAATTCTTGGTATGTACACGTACCACTGTTTTGTACATATATATATATATATATATATATATATATATATATATATATATATATATATATATATATATATATATATATATATATATATATATATATATATATATATATATATATATATAGAGGGCTTATATATTTTATTAGATGCCAATAGATTCTTTATTTTAACATTTAGGGCTTATATATTTTATTAGGTGCCAAAAATTTATTTATTTTTTAAATGTTTGTTAAAATGTTTTTAAAATGTTTTTAAAATGCAAATGTTTTATAGTCTCTTCAACTACATATTACTAGCGTACTAACTGCTTTTCGTGCACAACACTTTTCCAAGACAATTTTTACTCCTTTGAGCGAATGAAGGGGCCAGTTTCAAACGGCTTTAAATTGAATTAAATAAGGAGTTTTTTCTGGACATGGCAAAACGTTCTGTTTGAGCTCCAATTTATTCTTCCTTAAACTACGCCAAACAAGGATGTTAACGGCGATAAATATCATCACCGTAACGCTGATTGCTGCTAGTAACACGTAGAAACGACGGTGTGCGTAAGTAGGTGTCGGGTGGTCCATCTCGGTTAATTTCATCAACCGCTTAGCCACACGTGCATTGTATGGGAGAAGTGAAGATGGAATTGTAGTCGACCACGTGAAGTTCGCGAAGTAGGCCCATTCTCTGATGATAGTCTTGATTCCACGGACCATGTAATTCGGGGACGTACCGATACAACCATCTGCTGCAACGAAGATTTGGGAATAGGACGTGGATCCGTCCAGGCATGATACATTGAAGCCGGCCTTGTCGTTTCGTATCCACGAGCCGTTGTTCAGTCTGCAATTGAACTTATTATCGTCAGAGGGATAAAGCTTTTTCAGACAATTTTCATATGTATGGGAGAGAGCACCGTCTAGTACTATACCTAACACGCATGAATCCATTGAGTTTTTATGGAATTCAAAGGAGTCATCTGTACATATTTTTTTATTCATTGCATCTGAACAATGAGTTAATTGATTTAAGTCTTTAATGACCGTACATGTTTCCTTATCTGTGGAAATCAATACGTGTCCTGTCAAACTGGATATTACTGGATTTGAGTGATTTGTCATGGAAGTCTGAAATGGTGATATCCTGTAAGATTGCCAGGCATCCGAAGAATCAAAGGGAATTGTAATCATAATCCTGTGATTTTCAACGCTTACTGTAATTAGGCTGTAATAAAATTCTAACCTATGTGCGTCTAACAAAGGAACATAACCTAATTTCTCCCGTCCGTTCTCCACAATTAACGTTAAGTCTCTTATTGGCAACAAATGCGGTGACAGTACACCTTTAGTCGCTAACGTGATAGCTTCCACATAGTCTTTTGATTTCTCAATGAAATGTGCTATTCTATTATGTATATGATCTATATTTGAATCATAATACGTTAACATTGCCAACAAATCTTGTACTTCCATAATCTGACTGATATTACTAGAATGTTCGTTCACCAAACTCATAATTTGATTGATTGAAGCTAACTGATTCCTTAGTTCTGACATAATCAATTCATTTTCATGAGTCAAAAACTCAATTTTCTTATTTTGATTACTAATCTTATGACGATTGGAAATCCCTAAGCCTAAACTTGCAATAAAACCAAAGATGTTTAGTGCATCAAAAATAAACGGATTACGTTTCTCAAGATTATCGTGTCTTACTGTCCACATCAAAAGATCACGAGCCAAAGATTCTGCCTCGTAAGTCATATTTTGCAAGTCGTCTGATAGCATCTCTGCAACTTTTAGTGTCGATGCAAGCAAACTCTCTGTATTAGAAGGAAAGTGTCTTCTATGCATTTCATTTAATGAAAGAGCAAACCTTGAAATGGCGCTCTTTAAGCTAGTGACGTCATTCTCTGTGAAAAAAATTGCTTACATACATACTTCAACAACTACGTTACTTAATGTAATAAAAACGTCTTCTTGTCTTTCTACTATGGTGCCATATTTAAAATCTATACTTTCAGTTTTAAAGCTCATCCCACACGCGAAAAATGTCTGAGCGAACAATATCACTGCTAACAATAAAAACTTCATCTTGGAAACCTGTAACGAGAAAAACATATGTAATTACTCCTGTATTAATAAGAAAAAACTTTTAACATATAAGGTTCACAAAAACAAAACAAAAAAATAAAAAATTTTCCCTCACTTCTTTCCCTCTTATTTTAATTTCTTATGTGAGCCAATGGTACGATTCTCTCATCAGTGGGTTAGGATACGTTTTGAACTCTAAACCTATTGGCCGTTAATGTTTCCAAAATGTTAAATGGGCCTTCAAACTTGGGTGTTAGTTTATAATTGAGTCCTTTACGTACATTTACCTGTATGTATACATTATCACCCACGGTATATGTTTTAGTTGGCTCGCTATTTTATCATGATTCCTTTTAATTATGATTTCTGATTCTTCTAAATTCTTTCGAAGGATATCAAAACGACTCTTGCTTGCATTTATACATTCTTTTAAAGGATTTGATAAATTAGTTGCAGGCGTTAATACATGGAAAAGCGTTCTAACTGAGGTACCATACAATGCCTCCTGCGGTGATATTTTAATTGATATATGTTGAATGATTCAGAGTACTCAGTACCGCAGGTATTGCAATTTCCCAGTTGGGGTCTGATCCCCTTAGTGTTACTCTTAATATGTTTAAAACCTTCCTATTCGCTCTTTCCACTTGCCCATTAGACTCTGGGTGATAGATCATAGTATTGATTTTCTTTATGCTAAAGAATTCACACAATGAGGTAAGAAAGTGATTATTAAATTCTCCACCCGAGTCTGAGATTATCATGTGTGGAATTCCATGACTACAAATATAACACTCGTAAAACTTCCTTGCGCATTCAATCGCAGTTTCAGTTTTAAGCGCTATTAGTTCTGTATATCGAGTCAAAGCATCTACAATCACTAAGAGGTGCTTATTTCCTCTGTCTGACTCGTAAAATCCTGTTAATAAATCTAAATGTATCCTTTCAAAGGGTTGATTGGGCATGGGATAAGCCCCTACGCTGACAGGTGTTTTCGTGTGCCCTTTGTTTTCCTGACAAGTGCGACAATTAGCTATGTGTTTTTTTTATATCTGTAAGCATCGTATGCCAATAAAACAATGATTTGGCTTTCTGTGACATTAATGAGAACCCCGGGTGTCCATGCAATGGGTTTGCATGCAACCAATTTAGGACAGTGGATATAAGTGAGATTGGTACCACTACCCGGTCGTTAGTCACATGTGATGTATTGCGGGTTTTCCTTGTCACGGATCTACACAGAATATTATCTTTGATTATAAAATTTTGCTGCGTATACTTTATATATTCCTTTTCCTTACGATTGCCTTTCAAAGCATTTATAATTTTTTCTAATTTCTGATCTTTTCTTAGCTCAGTCTGTAACAATTCAGCACTCCAGCCCAGATCTTCATGTTCAGATATCGTTTTAACAATAGGCATGGATGTTGATATATCTATTAATTCAGCTAAAGTCTCCGTACAAGATGACACGGGGTTGCGTGATAATGTATCAGCAATGGTATTTGCTTTCCCTGGTAAATACCCGATTCGCGCGCTAAAGTCTTGAATGATCAAATGCCACCGAGTTCGTTTGGGGCTGTGCCTGAAGCCTTTAAAGAAGTCGGTTAGTGGTTTATGATCAGTAAGAACCTTAACGGGATAACCTTATATTATGAACTTAAAATGCACTAGTGAATTAACTATAGATAGCCCTTCTCTGCCTATTACTGCATACTTACTTTCGGAAGTTCTCAGTTTTCGAGAATAAAAAGCTATCGTGAAAAAATTGTTTTTCATATTGCTGAAGCAATACCCCACCTACTCCTAAGTCTGAGGCGTCTGTTGAAATGAAGAATTCCTTACCGAAGTCAGGAAATTTTAAGATAGGAGAACTACACAGTTCATATTTCAATGTATTAAATGCCTGTTGATGCTGCTCACACCATATGAAATCTACGCCCTTCTTCGTAAGATCAGTTAGGGGGGCGGCTATTATTGAATAATTGCGTATAAAACGCCTGTAATATCCACTACGCCCCCAAATTGGCTGTATTCCCTTGACATTAGTAGTTATCGGAAGGTACGGATAGCCGACACCTTATCATGGACTACTTTAAGACCTTGGCTTGACACCGTAAAACCCAAATAGACTAATTCTTTTTTGAAAAACTCACACTTAATAATCTTTACCCTTAAGTTATGTTGTCTTAGTCTCTATAGTACTAGTTTTAATTTACATAGATGTTCTTCTAAGGTATTGGAAAAGATTACAAGGTCGTCCATATTGGCATGCAATATGTCCCCTAGCGAGTCTCCAAACACTATGTTCATCATTCTTGTAAATATTATGGGAGCACAACGTAAACGAAAAGGCATCCGTAAAAATTCATAATGTCCCCTGGCTGTGCTGAAGGCTGTGTATGGGATACTATTTTCTTCTAATGATATCTGGTAAAACCCTTTAAGTAAGTCCAAAATGGTAAAATATTTATTCTGACCTAACAAAGATAAAATATCATCAGTACATGGCACTGGGAATAGATCAGGGATCGTCTCCTCATTTAGGCGACGGAAATCTACGCACATACGCCATGTTCGATCTTTTTTCGGTACAACTATTAATGGAAAATTATAAGGGCGGTTCGATTTCCTAATGACTCCTTCTTTTAGCATTTTACCTACTTCATCATTTATTTCATTCTGGAATTTCATAGGGAGTCTGTAGGAGGGTACATAGATGATTTTCTGCTTGTCCTTTAACCTTATTTAATGCTCGATCACATCTTTTTTTCCTAAGGATCCATCCATAGTGGAAAAAGCATCATGATACTCAGTTAAAAGTCCAAAAAATTTCTGCTGAATTTCTTCTTCTTGAATGTCTTTATTTATTTTATTTTTAATAGATTGCAAAAGCGGTTCATCCACAACTGATTGAGCGGGATTGATTTCAGCAACGGTAAGAATACGATGTTTATAAACTTCTACATCCAAGATATGTTGATTTTTGTGAATTACTAAAGTGGTATTTAAATGATTACAGACTTCAATATTACATTGTTGATGTGAGCCTACTGTATAGATAGCTTGTGTGACGGACAATCCATTAGTTTTCAAAGTGTCGGAAAGGATTAATATTTCAGATCCCGGTAACATTTTCTTTATTTGCACTATTAAATTCGAAGTTACGTTCGGCTCGATAGATTGTGTGTAAGATGATATTACGGGTAAACGAGAATTCTGTTGGGTCGTGTATATTATTTCTTTTTTAGTGAGACAAGTTATTGCTTCTTCAATGTACGTCACTGTTTTATTTGTCGTCTCCTTTTTATCCAAAACTGATTTTAAGGTATTATAAGACTTATAGAATTTTCCTTTGATATGCACGCCGTGCTTGGCAGGGGCTAAGATAATGTTTTGATTGCCCATAGATGGGTATACTATAATTAGAGCTGGATACATATCAATGTTTTGTACAACAACAAATGTATTGGCAAACGTGCGCTCACTGACCTTGAACTGAACATGAGTTACGCCTATTACATTTAATTCATTATTTCCTATACCCGAGAGCCTTACTCCGGACTTTTCTATAGGGAAGTTCGAAAACAACAAATGATGTGTCCTCAAATCCATGATATTACGTGGACTACCAGAGTCAAAAAATAATGTAAAGGATCGGTGTTCTAAATTTACAGCATATAATATTGTTCGTAACTCATTTTGACTTATTATTGTGTGAATTTGTTGCAAATCTATGGGAGCATGCACTGATTTATTTAATTCGGTCGTGTGTTTCATAGGAAAATCTATTGCCTCACAATGATCTGGTAAAACATTGAATGGATTATTCAATACTACTGATGTTGATATGAATGACCTTGACCCAACATCACTCTCCTTCCCACTGGAGTTAACTATGTGGTATTTGCTTTGCTCTGCACATTCTGAAAATTAGTCTGACCTTGCGAGTTCTGGTTTGACGACCCAGGATCAGCGTTATTCGAAGAACTATTTGTTTGTTTCTGATTTTGAACTACATTGACGTTTGGCTGTTTCTTCTTATTGAACTGAGGATTTTTCTTTTTATTTCCATATGGAACTGACTGTGGAATTGACTGTGTATTTCTAGGATTCTGTTGTGTCTTACTTGAGTAGCACCGACTATATGAATGAGTAAAACTATTATGTAACGAACAGAATCTCGTTCTGCAGTTGCAATCAAGTGACCTTGACGTTTGCAATTAGAACACATCATTCCTGCAACTTGACTATTATGAACTACTTTTACTTGTTGTGGCTTAGTTTCATTCTTTGCAAAAACTTGTGTAAACACGGGATCAAGATCAGGACACTTAGACATATGTTTCTTTATTTGTTTATATACATCCAATTCCGTACTTGCTGGCGTTAACTTTTTATCAAAACACCACACTAAAGCTTCAGGCAACATAAGTGTCATGCAAGTTAAATACATTAATCGTAAGAAATCTTTCACGGAGATGTTATCTCTAGTAACCCAAGTGGAATTACCTAAAATATCTTGATACTCGTTTAACCTATCGGCTATGAGAGCTGCTCTCTCAATAACATTAAGCCGAGTCATAGTGGCTTGATTAAGTGTATTTCTTAATGTTAAAACTACATTCAAGGCTTCCTCACTGCCATAGACCGGACGTAGCCTAACTTTGAAATCATCCTATGTAACTGTTTCTCGAAACGAAACTCCCCTCAAATACGCACTCACATCTCCTTTAGAAAAGTCTATAAAACTTTTAGCGTCTTTTAATTGTACAAATGGGTCTATAATTTGTTTAGCATTTAAATGGGCGTCGACGGAAGAAAGCCACAACTCAACTTTCTGAGGTAAGAAGCCGTTGACCCGACCTTGAAAAGGAAGGATAGCTGATCAGGCATTAACTAATGTAACAATCGGAGCCGGGATGGGGTTACTCGGGCCGGGGGTGGGGTTACTCGGGCTGCCTGGAGGTGTCATTTTGACTTAAACTTGTTTTTTATCTCTTCGATTCCTTGCAATCCTATCAAAATCTCTATATGAATACAGACGTCCACTGCGTTAACTCATAAATACTATTCAAACAAAGATCATAACACAATCCCCCAATACAATGATAAAAATATAAAGATATTTCCCAAGAACTTCTGAAAGAAAACGGAATTACACAGAGAGAGAAAAAAAATTATCGACGAGAATTCGAAGTTGAATACAATTTCCTTTAATGAAAGGAAAAATGAAGATTAACAAACAACTCATCCCAGCAAGAATGGACGATTGACTCGTGATAACTACACTTCACTGTCTAAAACTGAAATGAATAAAGAAATGTACTTAGCTTTGGTTTATATGGGCGTAGGGTGATGTTGTCATTTCCTCTCTCTCTCTCACTGGATTGTTTCTTCTTATTAATGTTTATGTGAATGTTTTCGGTACGGATTTCCGTTGAATGTAGTGCTTCCTGGATATGTTTCTTCAATGTTTAGTAAACGTTGAATGTCAGTCCTTGGTTTTCTTATGATGTTGATTGAAGATCCAGTTAATTAGTTTGTATAACATTTATTTGTTGGTATTAAATGTTTTAATTTCTTCGGTGGACGTAGATACTTAGTCAAAATTGTAGATTCATTACTTTTGATTTCTTGAAGATCTTTCTCTGGTTCTTAGAGTTTTATCCGCTGCCACCATTTATTGGTGTGATACTGTTATTACCACACATTCGGGTTCGCATCAAATGTCATCTTCAATGTGTTGTATATTAGACTTGGTATGTTACATCTTCAAGTAAGTCTAGGTAAGTTAACTTTAAAATAGTTTATTACTTTAAAAATAGTTATTAACATCTCCATCACAGGAGTAAAGATGGTTTGGTCGGATGACCATTCCGTATGACATCTAAGTAAGAACTGGCTAGAATATCAATATCACAGATGTCGTATAGTCAGTTTACTCAGCATTTAAACACATATTGTAAACTAAACATTAATATAGGAAGACACCTGCATCCGGTGGCGACACAACTCTTTCTCACGATTCGTATTTGTATTTATTCTTCATAAAAATGTTACATTGCTGAGGTTTGACATTAGCATCCTGGTTATGACATGACTATGGCATTTCTCACACTCGCTCCTCTTCCATATTGACCTCTTAGGTCATGTATTTAAACATGTAATTTTACCTATATTACATATGTGTGTATATATGTATATATTTATATATACGTATGTATATATGTACTGTATATACAGTATGTGTATGTGTGTATATGTATGTATATGTATATATGTATATATATATATATATATATATATATATATATATATATATATATATATATATATATATATATGTGTGTATATGCATCTATATATATGTATATGTATGTGTGTATGTGTATATATATGTGTATATGTATATATGTATGTATATGTATATATATATATATATATATATATATATATATATATATATATATATATATATATATATATACATGTTAATCATGTGTAAAAAAGAATTAATATGTAAGTCTATGTATGTGTCTGTATATGTATACCAGTATGGGTACACGTATGTATATGTCTATGTATATATTATGCATGTCTGTGTATGAATGCCTGTCTGTGTTTATATATGTATATGACTTTTTTATATATTTATATGTAGATGTGTTTTACATATACAAATAGTTTTGGTTATGTATCTATATAGATAAGGCTACCGTTATTCATATAAATAAACTGTACTGAAAGTCAAAAACAAGAATCTACCTGTTGCCAGAAATGACCCTTTTTGGCAGGTGTCTAATGAGGTTGGATTTCCGCCCAGTAAACACCTGACCTCAGCCTAGGTAGCTGGTAAGGGAGTGTCATTGTTCTCTAATACTCTATATGTGTTTGTACGTTTACTTTCCCTATAAAATGTAAAGAAACCTCTCTCAATAAATCAGTCCTCTGAAGAATTATCACGAAACTAGTCAGGACTTAATCGTATATTTCATACTTTCATTTTCCCTGTGGTTCTTCTGCATCTGAGCATCACGTTTCCTGTGATTTTTAGGCATATATATATATATATATATATATATATATATATATATATATATATATATATATATATATATATGTGTGTGTGTGTATGTGTGTATGTGTGTGTGTGTTAATAACTTCAAAATACCGGAGTACCATAAAATAAAATTTTACCTTTATTTTTATAAATTCCAAATTAGTTGAAACAACTCTTGCAACAATTCTAGTTATAGCAATATATGTATATATGTGGCATGACTGGTCTGGTAGTTCGGTAGTTTTAAGTTATTTACATTTTTTTTTTGGTTTAGTATTCTGAAGTTATAAAGTAATTTGCAGCTCCAACTTGACTTTCCAAGGAGCAACATCTAAATAGAAAAAACCCATAGCCCATAGAAATGCAGTCTTCGATATTGTCTAAAAAAGGAAGAGAAAAGTATTCACACGACGTCTATATATACGTGTCTGATGGTGATGCTGTTGTTAAGATAAGAATATTTTATGAGAAAAGAAATCTCTGCGAAGCTCGGATACACGTTAGAAATCGTGAAGTGGTAAAACATATTAATGAACACACGCATGCAGTCTTGACATCTAAAATTGAAAGAGAGATAGTTATAACAAAGATAAAAGTTCGAGCTGCTGAAACTTCTCAATTAATTAACGAGTGTCTTGTAAATTTGCCTGAAGCTTGTAAAGGAGTGATACCTATCCCCCGATCGCTAAAGAAAATTCTGCATAGGAAAGCGGAAAAAAATTGCTGATTTCCCCGGAAATCCGAGCAATTTAGAACTTGTAATTCCTGATAGCTATAAAACTTATCATATAACTGACTGTATCGAAGAACATTTTTAATTAGCTGATAGCTGTGATGTATTATGTAGAATTTTGGTATTTGGAAGAAAAGGAATTGCAATTTTCTTAGTCAAACAGATAATAAAAAAATTACAAATATTTTTTTAAAATATTGACTTCACCTTATGATTAGCAGCATTTATCAACACTCAAATTGATTGAAAGAACCTATGCAATAATTTTGCTTTTTTCAAAATATGTATATATGTGGCCAAACTGGTGTGCGGCAAAAAAAGTCCATGGAAAAATGGAATATACATATCATACATACATATACCAAGGCACTTCCCCCAATTTTAGGGGGTAGCCGACATCAAAAAATTAAACAAAACAGAAAGGGGACATCTACTCTCTACCTTCCTCCCAGCCTGACAAGGGACTCAACCGGGTTCAGCTGGTACTGCTAGGGTGCAACAGCCCACCCTCCCCCGTTATCCACCACAGAAGAAGCTTCATAATGCTGAATCCCCTACTACACTATATATATTATATAAATAATGTATATATATATATATATATATATATATATATATATATGTATATTTATATATATATATATATACATATATATATATTCAAATAAGCCATATATATTTTTGATATATTAATGTCTGGATTCTCTTAACAACCTCGGGATCACAGACCCAGACCGAAATCTCACAAAGACAAGAGCTTGGCTCCGGCCGGGAATCGAACCCTGGTCGGCAAGCTTATATAGACAGTGACTTAACCCACTTGGCCACGAACAAAGATAAAAGTCAATGACAATTCCACTGTACTTCTACCTGTCGAATTCAGGTATTTTGTACTTAGAATTGAAATCAACCCATCTTCACCATCGTAGCCAATTGGTAGTTTGTTACTTGGCATTCAATTTATGATAAATTTTGCACATTTTTACGTGTTTTTCATATTCAAATAAGCCATATATATTTTTGATATATTAATGTCTGGATTCTCTTAACAACCTCGGGATCACAGACCCAGGCGAAATCTCACAAAGACAAGAGCTTGGCTCCGGCCGGGAATCGAACCCAAGTAACAAACTACCAATTGGCTACGATGGTGAAGATGGGTTGATTTCAATTCTAAGTACAAAATACCTGAATTCGACAGGTAGAAGTACAGTGGAATTGTCATTGACTTTTATCTTTGTTCGTGGCCAAGTGGGTTAAGTCACTGTCTATATAAGCTTGCCGACCAGGGTTCGATTCCCGGCCGGAGCCAAGCTCTTGTCTTTGTGAGATTTCGCCTGGGTCTGTGATCCCGAGGTTGTTAAGAGAATCCAGACATTAATATATCAAAAATATATATGGCTTATTTGAATATGAAAAACACGTAAAAAAGTGCAAAATTTATCATATATATATATATATATATATATATATATATATATACATTATATATATAACATATATACTGTATATTATATATATATATATATATATATATATATATATATATATATATATATATATATATAAATTATATATATGTATATATATGAATTATATATATATATATATATATATATATATATATATATATATTCATATATATAATATATATAATATATATATACACAAATATATATATATATATATATATATATATATATATATATATATATATATATATGCATATATATATATATATATATATATATATATATATATATGTATATATATATATATATATATATATATATATATATATATATATATATATAAATATATATATATATATATATATATATATATATATATATATATATATATATATATATATATATATATATATATACACCAGGTAAGGCTACAGTTTTTTAACATTTAACAAATTATTTTCTTGCTTTGCCTATGATAAATTCATGAATTATATTTTCAAAATTCATTGCCATCATTGTTTGAGACTCAATGATAAGGAGTGCCAAATTGGAAAGTCCGTTCTGGCCCATAGTATTTCTCAGGTATGTCTTAATGAGCTTCAATTTGCTGAAGGATCTTTCACATGAAGCAACTGACACCCCTACAGTCAATGATAACCTAAGTGCCACTTGGAGGTTAGCGAATCCTTCACCATATTTCATAATAAGACTAAGGAGTACTGTGGCTGATTCTATGTTTCTGTTCCTTACCAAAAACTTTACATATTGTATCTCCTGGCAAAATTGTGGCGCTTTCAGTTCTTCGTCATATTTCTGCTCCACGCCTTTGCACACAGCATCAAATTCTTCGTTTTTGCCAAATAATTCTTAGGGCGCAGGAAATGTAAAAGAAAATGTAAAAGAAAACGCAGATATTTAGAAGCAAACAATTTCAAGTTCATGATTTTCATTATCAAGATGATTAATTCTATGGTTTTAATGGCTTAATTGCAAAAATCATAATTTGCGATAACAAATTTCAAAGCTTTTAT
>NC_090747.1:2042757-2062757 GCF_036898095.1 Palaemon carinicauda | reverse complement strand
AGTAGTCTTTGCATTGCTTGACTAAATGTATAGATATCTTCAAGTTTTCCGACATAAGACTCTACTATTTCTTGCTTTTTAAGGGATTTCATTACTTCTGGAGTACTGAGAGAATTTAAAGTTTTCCTATTTTATTCATTTTATATAAAGTGATTAATCATGAACTATTGTTTTTTTTTCTTTTTTATATATGCTGGTTAATCAAAAGGAGATCGTCAGTTGTTGAATTCCTTATTCTAAATCCTACTTGGTCTATTGGTTCATTTATGTCTAGTTGTTTTTGCATTCAGCGCAATATGCGTTTATATATATATATATATATATATATATATATATATATATATATATATATATATATATATATATATATATATATATATGTATATATATATATATATATATATATATATATATATATATATATATATATATATATATATATATATATGTGTGTGTGTGTGTGTGTGTGTGTGTGTGTGTATGTGTGTGTGTATGTGTATAGAAATCACGAAAGCTGACACGTGATGAATATAAAATGTATTATAGCCACGAAAGGAAAAATGAAAAAGACTTGATTGGAGTTAGTACTTTCATCCACTCAGGACATTATCAAACTCAGCAATGAGAATACATATACAAAGACATCGTATTTATACAGAAGGGGATCCAACAGCTGTCAGTTTCTTAATAATTCCGGAGAAGTCAGATTTTAGATAAAAGGATAATACTGGATTAACGGAAAACAGACCTGGGCTTAGATTCAAATTTCTACCTTGAGTACATGAGATTAAAAATGATTCAACAATGTTCCTTTGGAAATAGTCATTTACATGGATTACTTTTTTCCGTCTTTGACCAACCAATTCTGTGACTTGACCCTAACCAGTGGGAGGCCAAGGCATTATTAAGAGAACCCCTGGAGACGGCCACCTGATGCTGTTTTAATATGACTGGTATACTTTTTGATGTTTGGCCAACATAAAATAGGTTACACTCTGAACAAGGAATGCTATATATTACATTATTATCATTTCCAGAACTATTCTTAATTAACATGTTATTTAATGTACAATTATATTTAAACATTATAGCAATGTCTAGTTTTTTCAAAAGGGGTATAACATCTAAAAAACAAACATGAAATGGCAAACAAAGCATATTATTAATTGTTTCCTTTCTCTCTAATTAGACACTATACAATGTTTTCTTAGCCTTATTAATACATTTTTCTAAGAAATATTTGGGATAACAAAGATCTGTTGCAATTTTTTCTATTTTAGTGAACTCCTCCACAATGTAATCTGGGCTACAAATTCTCAATGCCCTAAGGTACATGGAGGAAAAAACTGAATGCTTTATATTTTTAGAGTGACCGGAGTAAAAATGTACATATGAAAAATTATTTGTAGGCTTTCTACAAATAATTTTTCATATGTCTCCTGGGGTTCTCTTAATAATGCCTTGGCCTCCAACTGGTCAGGGTTAAGTCACAGAATTGGTTGGTCAAAGACGGAAAAAGTAATCCATGTAAATGACTATTTCCAAAGGAATATTGTTGAATCATTTTTAATCTCCTGTACTCAAGGTAAAAATTTTAATCTAAGCCCAGGTCTGTTTTCCGTTAATTCAGGATTATCCTTTTATCTAAAATCTGACTTCTCCGGAATTATTAAGAAACTGATAGCTGTTGGATCCCCTTCTGTATAAATACGATGTCTTTGTATATGTATTCTCTTTGCTGAGTTTGATAATGTCCTGAGTGGATGAAAGTACTAACTCCAATCAAGTCGTTTTCATTTTTCCTTTCATGGCTATAATACATATATATATATATATATATATATATATATATATATATATATATATATATATATATATATATATATATATATATATATATATATATATATATATATATACATATATATATATATATATATATATATATATTTATGTATATATATATATATATATATATGTATATATATATATATATATATATATATATATGTATATATATATATATATATATATATATATATATACATATATATATATATATATATATATATATATATATATATATATATATTACATCTCACAGATGATAATTTAACTGGCGTTATTTCCTAGGTATATTATGTGTTCTTTTTTGTGAATTTATATAATGATAAAGATACAAAGATTTTTCTTTAAATATTTTGTGCAATATACGGCAAGTTTTATTCTTAGGACATCACCTGTCTATTATCAAATCAATTGTTAGGCCATATTCTTTTGCTGCTTTGCCTCTTTTCATGCATATTTTTTTTTCTTTCTTCTTACAACCCTAAAACTGTTAATTTTGGTACCAGCTAAGATGTATCATTATATCTAATGGTAATGTTATTTTTAACATCACCATTATCTAGTACTGAATAGAAAGCCGCTTAAATCTTTATCACTGCATCACTTTTGTTGATAATATTTCTGTTTTCGTCCTTTAAGCAAATATCTGTTACCGCCTTTTTCGACGTCTTCTTTTCATCATTTATGTTCATCATCAATATCTTTATTTACTAGTTTCTTTGCTAAATAAGTTATATTTTGTCATGCAACCCCTTCCCCATGCTCCCAACAATTTTTTCTTCATGATAAGATGTATCCATCATATCTTTTAAGCCTGACCTGGGCATATGCTAAAGAGTTATTGGGTCAATTGACTGGTCAGATAGTACTACATTAGCTCTTTCTCTTGTTATGGCTTATTACTCCTTCGCCTTCACATACACTGAATAATATAGTCTGGCCTATTCTCTAAGAAATTTCCCTAATCTCTCATACACATTACATCACTAAGCTAACCAAAAAAATACATATACATATATATATATATATATATATATATATATATATATATATATATATATATATATATATATATATATACATTTATATATGTATATATATATATATATATATATATATATATATATATATATATATATATATGTATATATATACATATATATATATTTTGCTCGAGGGGTGAACTATGGTACTTTAAATTGCCCTGTGGCTACTTTCCACTTGTAAGGGTGAAGGAGACATTTAGCTATAGTAAGAACGTCTATTAAAAGGGCAATCTGGAGTCAAACAATTGTTATATAACCTTGGTAGTGCCAGATCATTTGTACCAAGGTCTTCCAATATCTTGGGTTAGAGTTCTGTTCCTTGAGGGTGCACTCGGGTACACTATTATATGTGTTTTCTCTTCAGCTTGTTTTTCGAAATGGTATGTTAGGCAAGTTAGTATCAATTTTCATAACAGAAATAATGTCCTTCCTTCATAATTGTATCCGTCATTTTGTCTCTTGCCTATTTGTTATATCAGTCATTATATATATATATATATATATATATATATATATATATATATATACTGTATCTATATATATGCATATATATATATACATATATATATAAATAAATATATATATATATATATATATATATATATATATATATATATATATATATTTATATATATATGTATGTATATATATACCCATACATACATATATGCATACATACATACACCCTCACACACACAAACATATAGATATATATATATATATATATATATATATATATATATATATATATACTGTATATATATATATATATATATATATATATATATATATATATATATATATATGCATATATATATATACATATATTATATATAAATATATATATATATATA
Organism: Palaemon carinicauda; assembly: GCF_036898095.1. Taxonomy (NCBI): domain Eukaryota; kingdom Metazoa; phylum Arthropoda; class Malacostraca; order Decapoda; family Palaemonidae; genus Palaemon; species Palaemon carinicauda. Next base: position 2,059,009 of record NC_090747.1, on the reverse strand, counting down.
TATATATATATATATATATATATATATATATATATATATATATATATGTATATATATACATACATACATATATGCATACATACATACACTCTCACACACACAAACATATATATATATAAATTTATATATATATATATATATATATATATATATATATATATATATATATATATATATATATATATATATATATATATATATATATATATATATATATATATATATATGGACATATAGCAAACACAGAGACTGAGGATGAAAAAAGATGATAGTCATAGTAGAAAAAGATTTTCAGAGTAACAAAAGAAGAATTTGATGGAATTCAAAAAAGGTTCTAATTGTAGAAAAATAAGATCATGAGAGTAGTTTAGGAAGGTCTTGGGTGAAGCCAAAAAAGATCCCGAATTTAACAAAGTAAGATCCTAAGCATAACAAAAGAAGCCCCTGTGTGTAGCTAAAGCAGATCTTAATTTTAGCAAAAGCAGATCTTGAGTTTCGCATAAAAAGATCCTGTGTTCAAATAAAGAAACTTCGGAGTTCAGAAAAAGAAGCCTGAGCATAAAATGAGAAGACCTTTTTGGTAGTTGAAGATCATTAGTCTACCAAACGATGGTGATTAGGGCACCAAGAAGTATAATAGGTTTGAAAATTTGAAGGGAAGATCATGTATAGCAGAGGGAAGGGCCAGTGAGAAGGCGCTGTTTAGCACGATAATGCCTTAGATACAGACTACATATTATTAGCTCTCAAGCACACCTCTCCACCCAAGATAGGACTAGGGAGGACCAGTCAAAGGCTGCTAATGATTCTGCTTGTAGACATATTGGGTCTCCCAAACCCCACACTAGTAGTTCCAAGGAATGGTGTAGCTCCAGCAGACAACACAAGAAACTATCAAGCTTCAACACGACTAAAATAGCAGTCAAGCCGATCCCATTACCTTGATGTTCCCAATAGGCCATTGCAATCCGTAAAATGATTGAGTTCAGCAAAACAAGATCCTGAGTTCAGCAAAGGAAGATCTTGAGTTCAGCATAAGAGGATCCTTAGAGTAGCAAAAGAAGATCCTGTGTTTAAAAAACAAGATCTTCAGAACAGCAAAAGAAGATCTTAACAGTAGGAAAGATAATCCAGAATATAGCAAATGATCCTTGCGTTATCAAAAGAAAATACTGAGTGCAACAAAATGAGACATTAAGAGTAGCAAAAAATACTTAAATTAGCTAAAGTACATCCTGAGTATAGCCAATGAAGATCCTTAGTTTAGTAAAAGATACTGGGAGAAGAAAGGATTCTTATTGTAGATAAAGTGTGTGAAGGATGCCGCAAAGGAAGATCCTGAAATTAGGAAAAGAAGATACTTACTGTAGCAAAAGAAGAATCTAATATTAGCAAAAAATACTTAGAGTAAGAACAAATCATGAGTATAGTGAATGAATATCTTTACTTTAGAAAGAGAAGATTCTGGGTGTAGAAAGATTCTCTACAGTAGTAAAACAGGTAAGTTGTGCAGCACAAGAGGGTCCTTACTGTAGCAAAAGAATATTCTGAGAGTAGCAAGAGAAGATCTTGTCATTAGTAATAAAAGACCAATCCTTAGTTCAGCGAAAAAAAAAAAAATCTAAGAAGAGCCGAAAAAAGATCCTAAGCTTAAGAAACAAAGATTGTGAGATTAGTTAAAGCGTATACATAGTATATCAAAAAAGATTCAGGGAGTAGGGAAAAAAAAACTTCAGTTCATCAAATGAATATCGTTATATGCATACAGAAGCTCACGGGTATAGCAAGAGAATATCCTAGGAGTAATAGTAGAATATCTAGAGCTTACCAAAGAAAGATTGTGAGATTGCAAATGGAAGATTCTGAAAATACCAAATGAAGTTCCAGAGTGTTGGAAAAGATTCTCAGAGTAGAAATAGAATACTCAACAGTTTAACAAAGGAAGCTCTTGAGTTCAGTCAAAGAAGATACTGAAAGTAGTAAAAGAACGATATTCGTGTAAAAAAAGTAGATATTCAGTTTATCATAAGAAGACTCTGGGAGATGCAAAATAATAGGAGATCATCAAAAGAAGATCCTGAGTGAAACACGTCGTAAGAGGATTAGTAAGAAAACTTTGGACAGAAGCAATATACATATCTACTCAGGAAGATCAGATGGAGTTGGAAGAAAAGGTATAGGGATGATGATGCAACCAAGAACAGAAAAGGCATTTACCTTGTAGAGAGTTGTAAATAGCAGATTGTTACTTGCAAAGTTAAAATTTAAGTAATGCAATATGGGTATTATAGTTTGTTATGCGCGAACAAATTATTCCACTGACGAAAGGAAAAGTGATTACTATGAAAAACTTGAGAGTTTATAGATGAGATCACAGAGAGATAGAAAAATTTTGACTGGCGACTTCACTGCTGGAGTTGGAAGGAATAATCAAGGGATAGAGAATTTGAGGGGTGTTGAGAGTCTTAGCGAAGTTGCAAATGAAAATGGACTATATTTCATAAGTTTCTGTTCAGCAAAAAAACCTTGTCATTGGAGGTACTCTTTTTCCGCACAAGGGCATCCACAAAAATTCATGGATTTCACCACGTGGTAATTACATAAATAAAAAAGATCACATTGTCATTAATAAAGTGAGAATGAGGACTCTGAGAAACGTAAAAAGCTATAGAGGTGCAGATATTGGTAGCGATCACCAGCAGCTCCTCATTGCCATACTGAAATCATAACTGAAAGCATCCGACAGAAAGGTAGATAGAATACCTAGGTTTTATACACCTAAGCTTCTAGAAGAAGAGCACAGAGAAACATTTAAAATTTAATGAAACGATTGATCTACAGTCTTAGAGACTTCATGAGACAATGAGCAAGCAATTATTAAAGAATTGTGTGATATTGAAAACATATTTCATTCAGTTGGAAGTGAAGTCCAGGGACACACTGTTACAACAAGAAAGCCATGGCTATCTAATGATGTGTGGAATACTATAAAAAGGAGACAGCGACAGAAATTAATTGTTTACAGTTTTCGAAAATTAATGAAAATTACAAGGTAGAGTAAGCTAAGTATTCCAGTATTGATAGGTAAAGAGATAGGAATGACTGGAGAGAATATTTATATGGTGAAAAGATGAGGCTAACAGAGCTATGAATTCAGGGAGAGGCTATGGTATGAAAATCACTCTTAGAATCATTGATGAAATTTTTACTGGGGCAAACAAGAAAGAGCATATACCCATTAACAACAAAAAAAGAGATGGATCTGTTATAACAAGAGATGGAAAAAAAAGACATCGTTAGATTGAACACTAGAGTGAGGTTATGAATAAGAGATACAAGGGGAATAATTTGATTGATATACCTTAAGCTAATGAGGACCTCTATGTACCCATGAATGAATTCAGTGTGTTTGAAGTAAAAGCTATCATTAAAAAATCAAGAGATGGGAAGCCCCGGAATATGATGGAATAACTGCCGAGATAATACTGGCTTAAAATGAAATGACCCCAAGACTACTTACAAGATTATTTTGTAAAATGTGGCATGGAAAAGTAAAATATGATAAATATGATTTTGGAGTGTTAGTGAAAATGGCAAAAAAAAAAAGGAGACCTGACTGATCGGAATAACTACAGAATCATAAAACTTATGTCAGTTGTTATGAAAATATATAGTATGCTTAAATTTAAAGGAGACTGCAGAAAAAGATTCATGAAAAGATGAGAGATGAACAAGCAGATTTAGAAAAGGTAGAAATTGCACTGCCCAAATATTAATTTTGAGACATGCACAGCAATGCGTAGAATATGGAAATCCCTTTTTGATGGCATTTGTGGACTATGAAAAATGCCTTTGAATGTGTGCACCTGCAAATTTATTGGAAAGTCCTGCGCTATTATGGCATTCATCTTGAATATGTGAATTTGATTAAGTATGTTCATGAGCATAGCAAGTGCAAAATAAATGTTAATGAAGTCCTATCAAATGAATTTCCAGTGAACAGCTGAGTACTATAAGGAAATGTGTTGTCACCTATGTGGTTTATCTTTCTCAGGGAAATTGTAATGCGTATAACAGTCGGGGATGGTGGAGAAGGATTATACTGGATTAGAGATAGGAAACTAGCAGACATAGCATATGCTGGTGTTGCTGCCCTTATTAGTAGAACACCACGGGATTTGCAGTGCTTGCTTAACAGAATGCATTAAATATCATACGAGGTTAGGCTGAGGATAAATAGAAGAAAGACAGAGATGATGAGAACGGAGTATACACTGGAAGATGAAATATCATTGGAAGGAGAAAGGATTAGTAAGGTAGAATCATTTAGATATTTAGGAACTCTGATTTCCAATACAGGGTCTTTAGAATTAGAGTTTAGTGAAAGATTGAAAAAAGCTAATCAGACGACGGCTTGATTAAATAAAATTTGGAAATAAAATTGCCTGAAATTACATATAAAAATCAGACTATAAATCAGTTTAGTGAGATTGTTGTTATTATACGTACAGGAGTCATGGTATGCCAATGCAAAAAATATCTGTAACAGATTAAGTAGATTTGAAAACAAACCTCTCAGAAGAATATCGGGAGTTAAATGTTAAGACAGGATCAGAAATGAAACCATAGGAGAGATTACTCGAGTACAATATGTGGATGAAATCATGAGGAGGGGTAGATGGAGATGGTTTGGCCATACTCTCTGCACTGCCCAGGAGAGATCAGTTCATCAAACATTCAGTTCGGCTACACAAGGAACTAGAAGAGTTGGAAGACGTAGCCCTATATGGCCGAGGACTATGAATAGCGAAATAGGAGATAATGAATGGAGAAATATTGAATTAAAAGCTCAAGATAGAGATGACTGGAGAAATCAAACCGAAGCTCTTTGCGTCAATAGGCGTAGGAGGAAATGATGATGATGATTATGAGTATAGAAAAGGATGATTAGTGTAAAAAAGCAAAGTCCTGAGTGTAGCCAAAGACAAGTATCAGTGTAGCACATGAAGATTTTAAGTGTATCAAAAAAAATATATTTATACTGAGTATAGCAAAGGAAGAGCGTTAGAGTAGCAAAAGAAGGCCCTGATTTCAGTTAAAGAAGATCCTAGATATAGCAAACGAAGATCCTGAGTGTAGCACAAGAATATCTTAAGTTTTGTAATATATCACGAGGTCTGCAAGAGAAACTCTCAAGCTCTGGAAAAAAGATCTTAAGAGTAACAAAAAAAGAAATAAAAATAAAAAAAGAATCTTGATTGTAGGAATATAAGATCATAAGAGTGACAAAAGAAGATCCCGGGTGTAGCAATGGAATATAATTGGTGAGGCAAGAAAAGATCTTTACAGTAGTGAAAGAATAACCTGAGCATAGGAAAATGAGATCCTTAGAGTAACAAAACGTGATTTTGACTATACAAATAAAAAAATATTAAGACTAGCAAATGATCACGACAGTAAAGAATAAATGGGTGAGTGTAGCAAAATAAGTTCCTAAATATAGCAAAAGATGATCCAGAGAGTAGCAAAAGATAATCATGAGCGTAGCCAAAATGGATCCAGAATATAGAAAAGATAGATAATTATGTAAGCTAAAGAAGATCCTGAGGGTAGCAAGAGATTCTTGGAGTAGCGAAAATAAATCCTGAGTATAGGAAAAGAAGATCCTAGAGAAGCCAAAGAAGATCCTAAAAATATAAAATGAAGATCGTAAGATTATCAAATGAAAATCCTGGATATAGTAAAAGATGATACTGAAACCAGCAAGAGATCATGAAAAAAAAAGAGAAAAAAAATTCTTAAAGTAGTAAAAGAAGATTCTGAGTATCACAAAAACAGATTTTGAGAGTAACAATAAAAATTGTGAATATATAAAAAAAGAATGCAAGCGTGGGGAAAAAGAAGAGCCTGAGTTTAGCTAAATAAAAAAAAATCATGAAATAGCAAAAGAAGATCCTGAAACTAACAAAAGATGATTTTAAAAACAGGAAAACCACATCTTGGGAGTAGCCAAAGAATATCCTCAGATAAGCAAAAGAAGATCCTGGTTGCGGCAGATGAATATCTGGGTTGTAGCAAGAGAAGATTTTTAGATTAGCTAAAAAAGATCAGGAGAATAAGGAAAGGATATCCCTACAGTAGCAAAAAATTATCCTGAGTAGAGAGTAAAAAAAAAAAAAAAAAAAAGATCGTGATTGTAGGAAAAGAAAACTCTTGATAGTGTAGCAAAAGAGGATCCTGAGTATAGCAACAGAAGATTGATAAAGGAAAATCCCGGGTATAGCTTAAAAAGATCATGAGAGTAACCAAAGATTCGTATCGTAGATAAATAAGATCCTGAGTATAGAAAAAAAATTGAGCGGCGAAAGAAGATACTCACTATAGAAAAAATCTTCAGTGGGGTAAAATTATTATAAGTGATACAAAAAAAATCATTAGACTAGTAAAAGGAGATACGGCGAGTAGCAAAAGGTGCACTTCGTACGGCTTGAAAACCCTTTTTACTATATTGAATAAAATAAGGTAGACACTAAATACAGAAAATTAATGCTTGATCAGTTAATTCACGGTTATATATAAAATATGTACAAATATCACATTAAGCCGAACAGGAAGGCTAATCAACCGAGAGAGCAGACAGGTTTTAAAAGCATATATTCAACAACTGACCATATCCAGCTAATCGAAAAATCGACAGAGTATGACAAACCACTATCTTTGGCATTTATGGATTAGGATTAAGCTATTGAATTTGTCAAAACTTCAGCAATATGTAATGCTCGTCAAAAACATAGAATAGATGAAATAGATGAATAGTGAGAATGTAACAATTGAGAAAGGAATTAGACAGGAAGACCCCATCGCACCTAAATTATTCACAATATGTCTAGTTGAAGGTTTTAAGAATTTCGTTTTGGAAAGTGTAAAAATTATTGTGCATTACCTTAACAATTTAAGATTTGCACATGGCCTAGTTCTATTTAGCGAGTCCTGGGATGAATTGTAAAATATGAAAGATTTTGAAAGAAAAGGATAAAATGAAGGCCTGGAAATGAATGAGTAAAACTAAGACAATGTTTAACGAAAATGCAGTGAAGCAACAAAATAATGGTTATTGGTGAATCTTTAGAAATTTTTGATAATTATACGTACATGAAACAGAAAATAATGGTTTCCCCCAGGACATGAGACCGAAATTAAAATTAGAATAAACATATTATAGAGAGTTTTTTTTTTTTTTGTGGGGGGGGGCAAATATAATGAGATTATGAAACGTAAAATTCCCTTTCTCCAAAAGTAATAGTATTTGCTTTGAAAGTCCTACCTTTATTAACTAATGCATCAGAAATTTGAAGCATTTCTATATTCTCCGAAAATAAGATAGTTACAGCTCAAAGCCCTTTGGAAAGGATCACAATTGGAGTAACACTAAGAGAGAGAAAAAGAGCAACATGGGTAAAAGAGGAAATTAAGTTATCATTATTATTATTATTATTATCATTATTATTATTATTATTATTATTATTATTATTATTATTATTATTGTTACTTGATAAGCTACAACCCTAGTTGGAAAAGCAAGATGATATAAGCTCAAGGGTTCCAAAAGGGTAAATAGCCCAGTGAGGAAAGGAAAATAAGGAAATAAATACCCTACAAGAAAAGTAATTAACAATAAAGAAAAAATATTCGAAGAAGAGTAACAAAATTTAAATGAATAATTCATATATAAAACTATAAACACTTATGAGAATCTAGAGAAAGAAAAATAAGATAGAATAGTGTACCCAAATGTACCCTCAAGCAAGAGAACTCTACACCAAGAGAGTGTAAGACCATGGTACAGAGGTTATGGCACTATCAAAGACTAGAGAACAGTGGTTTGATTTTTTAGTGTCCTCCTTGAATAGCTGCTTACAATAGCCAAAGAGTTTCTTCTACACTTACCAAGAGGAAAGTGGCCACTGGACAATTACGATGAAGTAGTAAACCACTTGAGCAAAAAAAAAAAAAATAAATGGCTATTCTCAGTGTTCTAAAGTGTATGAGGACAGAGGAGAATATGTAAATAATAATGGATATTCTAACAGAAATTAAGAAAAAATAATGGACGTAGGCATAATTAAAGTGACAGGTAATAGACGAAAATGATAACAATGGGTCCTTGGAAACTGCAAACGAATTAAGGGAAGGAATAGAAGAATATGGATGGAAGTACGGAGAAAACTTGCAGTATGGATTGACATAAAAAAATTATAAACAAACAGGTGTGAAAGGACATGTATGAGGCCTTTGTCTAGCACTGGGCTATCAAATGATGATTATGATGATGCTGATGAAGATGATGAAGATATACTGTGTGTGTATATATATATATATATATATATATATATATATATATATATATATATATATATATATATATATATATATATATATATATATATATATATATATATATATATATGTGTGTGTGTGTGTGTGTATGTGTGTGTGAGTATGTATGTGTGCGTGTGTGTGTGTGTGCTTTGAAATCATTACATTCCATATCAAAATAACACCCTAGTTGTTCTTTCATATTCATGCAAGGGAATAAAAACGTGTCTCAAGGAAGGAATCAATTCATGCTTGGAGCAGTAATTGTCATTTCATAAAGCTCGACTAGATTATTCTTAGAAACCCGAATTTGTAATGGAATATAGCTGGGAATTGCCGCAAAATGTGACACGGATGAATTTCTCCACTTTCCTCGATTTGTTCTTTTCGTGTCAAGAGGGGGAGCCATTTCATTGGCTCTCTATATACATAGTAGATTTTTGGGCTCAAGCCATGTCGTCCTGATGGAAGTTCCTATAGGGTAGGTTCCTAGGGTATATTACAACTACGGCGATATTCCCAGAGAATTTACCTTAAGGTACCCAGAATTCTAACTCCTGGAGCGAATATCCCTAATGAAAGGGATATCGCGACATATCAGAGGACATATTCTTGACACGCCACATGGCAATCTGCACCCCGAACAGAGATAACACATCGAAGGGGTCAATTGGCAAGAAAACGAAAACGAGAAAGAAAAAGGGGAGCCGTTCCCAAGGCTCTCTCTTCTCCCGTTTCGTAAGCGTGCATTGCGCCAATCCTGGCGCCATCTGTATTCCATTTTGCGTAGCTTAACAACTCGGTGTTTTTTCCTGTGTTTCTCGCAAAATCTTGGATTTAATCATCTTTAAATGGCTTCTCCAACTTCGTCTGCCTCTGATAAGTTGAGTACCATTTCTTTTATGTATAAATGTAGGCTCTTGGTAAATTTTAAAGTGATTAATAGTAATAATGTTTGTTACAAGAGCCGTTGCCTACCGGAGGCGTCATGGATGCTGTCGCTCGCTAGGTATGAGTTTTAGTTAGCCAGAGCGACGTTCCCGGTTGTTTTGCTTTAATAAATTTTAGCTATTTAGCGTTACATAGGATTTCCTTTCTCGTGCTTTTAGTGTTATCTATTTTGGCGAAGTATTCGCCAACTCTGGCCTACGCTAGGCCATGTAGCCTAATCTTTTGGTTTTAAAATTTTATTGAAGCTTTAGTCAGTTTTTTATACATTCAAGATTATGTTGATTATTTCCAAGATAGTATACGAGTGAGTTTCGGTGATTTAGGTAATCGATTCTCTTGGTGCCTAGGCTAAGTTGCTTATGGAGCCTTAGTATACTTTCTCATACTCCCCGGTTGCTTTCTTTTCTTCGGAGGAGGTATGCAATCCCTTTCCCTCTGTTTAAGCCTTGGGCTTAACCCTAGTGGTTTATCTGAATTAACTTTCGATACAACTATACTGGGGGTTACTGTACCTCCCTGTTCCAGTAAGTCTGGCTTCAGAGAGGGACAGAACATCAGAGTTTTTAGTCTGAGTCTGTGTTTGTCTGGCTTGGGGTAGAGTCTCCCTCGCTAGCCTGACTCAGACATAGGAGGCTTAGCCTCCTTAAGTCACTGCCGAAGGTTTCTGTACGAGATGATTCCTTCTTTTGTGATCTAGCAGACTAGTCCTTGTTGCTGTTCTCGGTGGGAGGATAAGATCCTTTCCCTAGGAGTAGCAACACCTTCCTTGCTTTGGTTCAGTGGGGGTTAGCAAGTATTGCCGGCCTCCCTCCTTGGATCTCCCTTAGGCTAAGATGAGTTTTCTTGGCTGCGGGTGATTCTTCACTAAAGCAAGGTTAGTAGGACCCTCTTTTGTCCCTTCCCCCTCTATCTCTGTAATGGCCTAGCCATTACAGTACTGTACGTCATTCTACATCTGGACCTAGGATAGGTTAGGATGTGGAATTGACTCAGTTCCTTGCCGGCCGGCAGAGTGTGCCGGACGGCAAAGGTCTTCTGCTTTGAGTGCTGCCCGGACCTCCCTTGGTCCCTAATCTATGTCTGCATGTAGAGCCAAACGGCATTGGTCAGGAAGCCTAAATTAGTTTCTCCCTTTCCTTATATGCACTCTTTCGGATTGCCGGGCTTGGAGGTAGTTTACGCTCTTATCCCGGCATCCATTCTGTTTTCTTCTAGTGCTGTACCCGACCTGGCTGCCGGCCTATGAGGCCGGCAGCCGGGCAGTCGTAGTCCTCTGGTTCTTTTGCTGCTGGCCGGCATCGGTTGTTTACCTTTGCCGGCCGGCTATTGTCAAGCCCTTGTCTGCCGGTCGCTATGAGCAGTGGCCGGCAGCCGGGTGCTACCTTGTGTAGTTGCCTGCCGGCAGTCATTGCCGGCCGACATTGGCTGTTGCCGGCCGTCAGTTACTGCCGGCCGGCACATGCATTTGAACCAGTGTTCTGCCGCCTTATAGCTGTTAAGTAGTATACTTTAAAGCTAGTTATGGTGTGTGCCGGCCGGCAAGTGCCGGCCGGCACATTACCTTCTATACTGTACCAGTATTCTTCAGTATAACATATACTGTAGGAAGAAAACTATAGTATAGTATTGGTACAACACTGTGTGTTCTAACACTTTTGTGTTTTCTTGCACAGCCCTTTGGGGTTGCCTTACAGATAAGAAAGTGAGTTCTTTCTTGTCTATTATCCGGTATTTTAAAATCATACCATAGGTGTGAGCTACACCTGTTTCCTCTGGAAACTTTACATTGGTTACTCTAGGACAAATTAACCATACGATTTTATTATCTGGAAGGCTGCAACAATTGGTTGTGCGAGAAACACAAGTGTGTGTCTTTCCTTTCTGATTTGTTATGCTAAACTGTGCATATCCAGTGATACGTAGTTCACTTGATACTCATGGAAATTTCTTCTCTTTACAGGAGGACCATCTGAAGTGCGGAAGTGTTTTCTGCAACGTCCGCAGTAAGAACCTCTGCGGACATGAGTTTTGTAGGAGGCACGCAGCATGCGCTGTCTCCAAGGGTGATCTCCAGTATTGGGACCCTCAGGTATGTACCGTGTGCTCTAATCTGATTAATGAGGCTTTTGATTCCCCTAGGACGGCGGAATCAAGGGATATAGCAAGGGAGAAGCTTCGTACCTGGGTAAGGGGCTTCCAGAAGAACACCTCTGGACCTTATCTTCCAAGTGAGAAGATGAGGGCTTACCTTTTCCCTAGGGCATCAGCTGGTGCAGTGATTCCCCAGCCTCAAGAGGAGATCCCCCAAGTTCAGATCCAGGTGGATGCTGAAGTCGCGGTCGCCTTGCAAGACATCCAGTTGGACGACAGGATGTCAGACGTGTCCGAGCGTCTGGAGGAAGACCTCCTGGCAAGAGCCCAGGATGAAGTTCAAGCCCCAGACATTGTAGAGGAAGAGGTCGACGAGGTGTCGGCTGCTCCGGTTCAGATCCCGGAGCCTATTCCCTCAACATCGTCCGCTCTCCCAGTAGAGCTGGGAAAGGCCCTCTCCTCCATTGTTGGAATGATCCACCAAATGCAGAAGGAGAATAATGAGAAGGCGGCTGCAATGGAACTGCAGATGCAGAGGCTTGCAGCATCACATGGGCCCCAGAAAAGGCTCAATGTGAAAGACCTTCCCTTGTGCTCAGATACTAACCCGTGGAGATATGCTGAGCACATGCCGATGACGACTGGAAAGATCGTCATGTCGGATAAGTTGGGTTCAGTTCCCCCAGAGGAGGTGGAATTCTGGCCCAGCAAGGGGTCATATCTGGACTGTTATGTCCGGTTGAGGAAGGAACCAGCTTCGAAGGAGGAGACAGAGCCGAAGGAGGTCATAGTGATGGACCATGCTAAGGCTCAAGCATTGCTTTCATCTTCGATGAAAGAGAGGGGCTTCACGAACTCAAAGGTAGCTGCATTGAGTAAGAAGCTCCCTTCCTTTGTGTCCTCTCCTGCTAGAGCCTTCCCCTTTTTACAGAAAGGGTTTGCAGCTGTATTAAAAGCAGTCGAGGCCGGCAAGCCTTGCCCCTCCCTGGAGGAGTGTAAACCCTTGTCGCTGGCCCTACCTATGGACCACAAGGACTGGAAGGACGTCCATCTTACCTTCTCAGTCGGGAAGTTGGAGGCTGATATTGCCGGACGTCAGTTCGGTGAGAACCTCCCTAAGCTGTCTGACTTTCTTTTGCGGAGAGAGCTCGAGACAAAAGAAAGACTGGCTGCCTCAATGTCTCTTCAGACCACTCTTGAGACGATGGCAAGTGACCCCAAGGTCCATGAAATGTTCATGGTAGTGGCCAAGACTCATCTGGCCACAGTGACGAAGGATCTTTATAGCTTCGTCAGGGCGAGGAGAGCTTGTAGGGAATTCGTGTTCACCTCGGCTACGGTGAGGCACGAGCCAAGGAAACTAATCTCCTCCAACATTTGGGGCAAAGACCTTTTCCCTAGCAAATTGGTCAAAGAAGTTGTTGATAAGGCCGCCACGGAGAATAGAAACCTTCTCCAGAAGTGGGGCCGGCTATCAAGAGAAAGTCTTCCCCGGATGAGGGTCCCCAACCAAAGAGGAAGACTATGAGGACTAGGCTACCGTCTCGGCCAGCCAAGCCACTTAGACAGCAACAGCAACAGCAATTGCCATTGCCTTCAGTGCCCCAGATGGTGGCACAAACCCCGACCACATTCCAGTGGGTACCCCAGGCCGTGTCGACACAGTCCACGGCATTCAACCCAACGTTCGAATGGCAGTCAACTTCCTTTCGAGCAAAGTCTAGAGGAGCAGCCATAGGCTCGTCTAGGCGCCCCTCAAGGGGAAGGGGATTCAGGGGTGGTCGAGGTCAGGGAGGCAAGACCTCAGGACGGCAGTCTAAGTGAGATGATGCCGGTAGGAGGGAGACTTCAGAATTTTCGGGATCGGTGGACCTTCGATCCCTGGGCCCGCAGCCTACTCAAGAATGGACTGGGCTGGAGCTGGTACAGCACTCCACCCCCGTGCCCTCGGTTTTTCCAACACTCCACCCCCGTTCTGGAGGAGTGCATCCAAGAACTGTTGGAGAAAAAAGTGATCCGAAGGGTGAAGTCCATCAAATTCCAAGGGAGGCTGTTTTGTGTTCCCAAGAAAGACTCGGAAAAACTCAGAGTCATTCTGGACTTGTCGCCACTCAACAAGTTCATAGTGAACTGCAAGTTCAAGATGCTAACACTGCAACACATAAGGACCTTACTGCCCAAGAGGGCATATACCGTCTCCATAGACTTGTCAGACGCCTATTGGCACGTTCCAATCAACTGTCGACTCTCCCCCTACCTAGGGTTCAAGCTACAACAAAGACTATACGCCTTCAGAGCCATGCCATTCGGGCTAAATATAGCCCCAAGGATCTTTACGAAGCTTGCGAGCGTAGCTCTCAAACAATTACACCTAAAGGGAATTCAGGTAGTAGCCTACCTGGACGACTGGCTGGTGTGGGCAGCATCCAAGACAGAATGCTTGCAAGCTTCCATTCAAGTGATCCAGTTCCTAGAGTATCTAGGCTTCAAGATCAACAGAAAAAAGTCTCGACTTTCTCCATCTCAAAAGTTCCAGTGGCTGGGAATCCACTGGGACCTAATGTCACACCGTTTCTCCATCCCGGCGAAGAAAAGGAAGGAGATGGCGGGTTCTGTCAAGAGACTTCTAGATTCAGAAAGGATATCAAGACGCGAACAGGAGAGAGTACTGGGTTCTCTCCAGTTTGCTTCGGTGACAGACCCGGTGATAAGAGCACAGCTAAAGGATGCAACCGGAGTTTGGAGATGTTATGCATCAAACGCGCGAAGAGATCTGAGAAGACCAGCTCCGCTTCGTCTACGGACTCTTACCAGGCCTTGGTCCCAAGCCAGACAAAAGAAGTCGGTTCTTCTACAGCCACCTCCCCCATCGGTGACAATTCACTCAGACACCTCGAAGGAGGGATGGGGAGGTCACTCTCATCGGAAAAAAGTCCAGGGGACTTGGTCCAAGCTATTCAAGACCTTTCACATAAACTTTCTAGAAGCTATGGCAGTGCTCCTTACCTTAAAGAAAGTCTCTCCGCGTCACTCGATCCACGTAAGGTTGGTGCTGGACAGCGAGGTAGTTGTGAGATGCTTGAATCGACAAGGATCGAGGTCACCACCTCTCAACCAGGTGATGTTGGCCATCTTCCGGTTGTCGGAAAAGAAGAAGTGGTACCTGTCGGCAGTTCACCTTCAAGGAGTCCGCAATGTGACAGCGGACGCTCTATCCAGGTTCACACCGATAGAGTCGGAATGGTCCCTAGACGCAGGATCATTCTCCTTCATCTTGAGTCAAGTCCCAGAACTCCAGATAGACCTCTTTGCGACGAAAGACAACAAGAAGTTGCCCCTGTACGTGTCCCCGTTCGAGGACCCCTTAGCGAAAAGCAGTGGACGCGATGTCCCTCGACTGTTCCCTCCTCACAACCTTTCATTTGAGGGTCCTCAACAAACTGAGATCTTTCAAGGGGGTAGCGGCAATAGTGGCCCACAAGTGGCCGAACAGCGTGTGGTTCCCCCTGGCATTGGAATTACGGTTGAAGTTTCTACCGCTACCAGATCCAGTTCTGACCCAGCGAGTCCAGAAGTCGACTGTCTGCGCTTCATTACAGAAAACCCGGACCCTGCAGATTATGATTTTCTCTCCCTAGCGGTGAGAAAGCGTTTCGGGATTTCGAAAGCCAGCATAGACTTCCTAGAGGAATATAAGTGCAAATCTACTAGAAGGCAATATGAGTCATCTTGGAGATAATGGGTGGCCTTTGTCAAGGCAAAGAATCCGCAGGAGATCTCGACGGACTTCTGCTTATCTTTCTTCATCCACCTCCATGGCCAAGGGTTGGCAGCTAACACGATTTCGGCGTGTAAGTCTGCTTTGACAAGACCCATTCTATATGCCTTCCAGGTCGACCTCGCTAACGAGATCTTTAATAAAGTTCCGAAAGCCTGCGCTAGGCTCAGACCTTCAGCACCTCCAAAGCCCATTTCATGGTCTTTAGACAAAGTTCTTCATTTCGCTTCTCTGTTGAGCAATGAGGAGTGTGCGCTAAAGGATTTGACCCAGAAAGTTATTTTCCTATTTGCACTCGCGTCCGGGGCCAGGGTTAGTGAGATTGTAGCCCTCTCGAGAGAGGGAGGTCGTGTTCAGTTCTTAGATGGGGGAGAACTGAACCTGTTTCCGGATCCTACGTTTCTCGCCAAGAATGAGTTACCCACCAACAGGTGGGGTCCCTGGAGAATCTGCCCTCTGAAAGAAGATGCATCTCTATGTCCAGTAAAATGCCTAAAGGTCTATCTTCGTAGAACTTCAGACTTCAAGGGTGGTCAACTATTCAGGGGAGAAATATCAGGCTCAAATTTATCTCTGAATCAACTCAGGGCGAAAATCACATATTTTATTCGCAGAGTGTATCCTGACAGTACACCCGCAGGTCACAATCCGAGGAAAGTTGCCTCATCCTTAAATTTCTTTAATTGTATGGATTTTGAACATCTTCGTTCATACACTGGCTGGAAGTCTTCCAGAGTGTTCTTTCGCCACTATGCGAAGCAAGTGGAGCAACTAAAGAGATCTGTGGTAGCAGTGGGTCGCGTCGTTAACCCTGCTGTTTAACTCTGCGAGGAACAGTGGTTTTAATTGGGACGATTAATTCCAGGGTGAGTGTGTAGTTACAAACTGTGCTACAAACTAAGTGAGGGCACTGAGTTGCCCACGTTGACTGTTCCATTTCCAAAGGTGAACCTAGCATAAGTGCAGACATGTGTGCCGAGCGTTTCTAACGCTAATGTGACTGATTAGTAATACAGACTTTTATGACTTTGATACCTCGGTATGTTAAAAGTGGCA
>NC_090747.1:2030257-2037757 GCF_036898095.1 Palaemon carinicauda | reverse complement strand
GCACCATTAATAATACTTTGTATCACAACTGTGTTAGATTTGACCATTTTTACTTGGTACGGACCCAAAAACGCTGGGTCTAGTTTGTGTTTCCTAAGTTTTAATCGTTTCAAATACATAAGATCGCCAACAAATACTTTTACCGGTGCAGTTTTGAAACCGACCACCATACTTTGAACTGTGATTTTCATTATATCTATTCAAAAACCTTTCAGTGGTGTTCATTACTCTCCACAATAGATTTAATGAATATACACGGTATTGCTCAGTTGAATAATTTGGCAATTGTTGCGAGTAAATGATTACAGTGTATGGTAATAAAGGATCCTGTCCATACACTGAAAAGAAAGGTGTGTCCCTGAGCAAAGCATTATACGCAATGTTCAAAGCTAGCTCAGCTGTAGGAAGCAGAGCGTGCCAATTAAGGGGGTCATCAGCCACTAAGTAATGTAGAATTTGCACTACTTCCCTATTATGCGATTCTATTAAGCCATTTGCTGAAGGCCTATATGCAGTCACTGAAAAGTATTAAATTTTCATCAAGTCCGTGACCGATTCCACCACCTTATTTATAAACTTAAGACCATTATCACTGATCAAAATTTTCGGGCAACCAAACTTAGTAATGAAAGACTACAGCGCCTGGGCTAATGAATTTACCGACTTATCCAACATTGCGTAAGTATAAGTGTACCGAGTAAATGCATTCACAAATACACATATATACTTATGTTGTGTTAACCCAGTAGGAGATGGTCCTACTTCATCAATATGCACTCTATAAAATTTAATAGGAATCACAGGCCACTTTCTGGCTTCCGGTACAGTGTTTTTATGTTCTTTGAAACAGTTACAAGCATGACAACCTTTCATGTAATTCTCTATAGATTTTTTCATTCCTACCCAAAAGAAGAATTCACATGCACTCCTTAATGTTCTATCAATCCTTAAATGACTTGCATACGGACTTGCATGTACAATGTGGATGGCTCAATTAATTAAAGAGGGAGGAAGAACTACGCGAGCACTAAATTTTCCTTCCCTCTTCTCGTAAGCCCAATATAAGATATCCTTTTCAATAAAAAATCTCTCACGAGGATATTCAGAAATGACGGATAACTCTCTGATTCCCCTTTAATTACTGTTCGCATTCTTTCCATCCATTCCTCTTTTTTCTGTCCCTCTTGGACTTCTCTTATGTCCCAACCTTCCAAGTCAATCAAACCTGCATCATCAGGGCATTCCTTCTGGACACCCCTGGTCATGTCCTCGGTCACCCACATATACTTATCTTCATCACTCTATCTCTCGCTCTCTCCCCTGAGTTTCCTCTCTCTCCCTTTCGAGTCTCCTCTCTCTCTCTCTCATATCTGCTACTCTCTCCTTCTCTCTCTCTCCGCCAACGTATTCCATTTTTACCTCGGGAGAATTTACACCCTGTTCTCTATTTTCTCTAATTTGATGGGAGTCTTCAATATTTTGGTTACGTTCTTCGTTCCTCTTTTGTGCCCCAGTTGTTAATCCTATTACTGCAGCTCTATAGAGAGCATAAGCTACCTTGTTAGCTTTACCTTCTATGTGGTGAAAACCCTTTATATTAATCTCTAAAAATCTCTCAATCCATCTCTCTTGTCGAGAGGTCAAATCAGTTTCATGATACAAATCACTTGTTTTAAGTGAAACAAGTGATTGTAAAACTTTCATAAGTATTTGCAACTCAATCAACTGACCTAATAAAAAGAACTGACGCCTCTCTAGAACCCAAAGAATTGCCAAAGACTCTCAATCGAATGCACTATAATTCTTTTCTGCCCCTTTTAATGCCCGGAAAGCAAAACAAATGGGTCGCTTTCTGTCTTTATCATCTCATTGAGAAACCACGCCACCAATAGCTACGCTACTCACATCTGTTGTCACTAAAAATGGGCGATCAAATCTAGGATATACGAATAATTATTTGCTAATTAAGGTAGCTTTCAAATAGTTAAAGGCCCTTTCTTTTTCTTTTCCCCAATTTAGTACTTTTTCTTTCTTTAAACCATATATGGGTCTCGCTATCTCTCCTTAACCTCTTATGAATTTACGGTAATACCCAGCAAGCCCTAGGAACCCAGCTACTTATTGGGGAAATCTCTAATAGACGTTACTTTACTGGGGAAGGGTTGGATACCTTCTGGGGTTATTATGTGCGTGCACGGAAAATTTCCAGTTGGAAAATTTCCAGCCGGAAAATTGCCAGGTGGAAGATTGCCATTGCCCATATTATTATTTTTTTAATTGAAGGTATAACATTTTAAAGAAAAGAAAATTATTGATTTTAAATAAGACACCACATCAATATAATTGATAATTGATGAAATTATATCATTTCAACTTTTATAATTGTTCATTCTTACTTAAAACTATCATTCTGCTTTCGTAATAGTAATTGTTCAATATTACCCAAATTACCATTTTTCTTTTCGTAATTGTTCATTGTTACCCAAATTACCGTTAATCCTTTTGTTTATATTTATTGGCTTACCAAAAGAAAAAATTAATTCTAACTTTTCTTAAAAAAAGACATATACTATTTGTTTAGTTTCTGGAATCTCTGTATCCATAATGGCTGCTTTTATAACAAGTGAACATGGAAAGGATATTCTCATTGATGAACTACAATACATATATCATTTAAACGGAAGAAACAAAGAAGGTACAAAAATCTACTGGGAATGTGCGTTAAGAAAACAGAAATTATGTGCAGCAAGACTACATTCAAAATCAAAAAACCATGATTACGAGATTTTGAAACATGTTAATGTACACAATCACGGTGCCGTCAAGAGCAAAGTAGAAGCCAAGGCAGCCATTCAAAAGCTGAAGAAAGACACATCAACTTCAAGTCATCCTACTCGTTCTTTGGTTGCAGAGTGTTTATCATCTTTAGATGACTGTGCACGTGCTGAGTTACCAAATTTGCAACATTTAAGTAGGAATGTTAGGCATTGGAGACAGGAAACATCTTGTGCCCCAAAAATTCCTTCTGAAAGGACAGGATTTGTAATTCCAACCGAATTTCAAACTCTTAATTTTGGAGAGAAATTCCGCCAGTATGATTCTGGAGTCGAGGATGAGAATCGAATCTTATTATTTTGCATGAATGATGGGATTGAAGATTTAAGAAACTACAAAAACTGGGCTATGGATGGAACGTTTAAAGTGTCCTCTAATATATATTTTCAACTTTTTACAATGCATGTCCAAGTTGAAAAACCTAGTTTTCCACGTGCTTTTGCATTCCTTCCCAACAAAAGTGAAGTTACAAATGAAAAGCTGTTTAATATAATTAAGAATTTAGTACAACAAGAACCCCACACGGCTATGAGTGACTTCGAAGAAGCTTCGATAAATGTACTAAATAATGTTTTTCCACAAACCAACAAAACTGGATGCTTTTTCCATTTCTGCCAGGCAAACTATAGAAAGCTTGTGAACCTTGGTTAAAAAAATCGGTATCACAATGACAGCGGCTTCAGTTTAAAGTTACGATGTTTTTCAGCTGAATTTTTAAAGTAGGAGGAAATTTTAGCGCATACAAAAATTCTACAATTCGAAAAAGGAGATGAGATTCATTATAAAAAAAAAATATAAAGATATCAATGATAAACTGGAGAGAACTGTTGCGCAGTATGATGAAGATTGTAAAATCTCATTTCTTCGAGCTGTTGCATATAACCTACATTCATTTAAAAAAAAAATTTCTAGATTTTTTCTACCGTTTTATATTTCTTAACATTTATATTTTGCTTAATTATATTTGGTGAATTTTATCAATTATATTATGATGTAATGTCTTTTATTTCAAATCAATTTTTTCTTTTGGTAAGCCAATAAATATAAACAAAAGGATAAATGGTAGTTTGGGTAACAATGAACAATTACGAAAGGAGAAATGGTAATTTGGGTAATATTGAACAATTACTATTACGAAAGCAGAAATGATAGCTTTAAGTAAGATTGAACAATTATAAAAGTTGAAATGATATAATTTTATCAATTATCAATTATATTGACGTGGTTTCTTATTTAAAATCAATAATTTTCTTTTCTTTAAAATCTTATGCCTTCAATTAAAAAAGTAATAAAATGGGCAATGGCAATATTCTGCATGGAAATTTTCCTTACTGGCAATTATCCGCATGGCAATTTTCCGCCTGGAAATTTTCCCACTAGGAATTTTCCTAGCGCCTATTATGTGACCTAAAAATTCGACCTGTTTACAGAAAAATTTGCACTTTGACAAATTTATTTTCTTACCATCACGTCGCAATGCTTCTAAAACTTTAAAAATGTTATTATTAATATATTTCCCTGCCGTTTTCCCTGTGATTATGATATAATCTAAATAAACAAGGATATTATAGCCAATTCAGGGAGACAAAACCACCATCAATACTCTAGAGAAATGACTTGGAGCATTTTTAACACCGAAAGGAAGAGAAATAAACTGAAATAATTGATCATTAGCTATAAATACTGTTTTACATTTACGGTCTTCCTGAATGGGTATTTGATAGTATCCAGATTTTGAATCAACAGTTGTAAAATATTTATTTACTAACCCATACTTTCACAAGTAATTCTTCAATCGAGGGCAATGGAAATGCATTATCCTTAGTGACTGCATTCAACTCCCTATAATCAACACACAATCTTACCGAGCTATCCTTTTTCCTAACAGCTACAATTGGAGAAACCCAGAGGGATTTGCTCTCCTCGATTATCTCTTGTTCCCTTAGTTTATTAATTTCCCATTCTTGGTCTCTTTGGAAATGAAAGGATACCTTATAAGGCCTTGACCTGATCGGCTCCGCCTTCCCAGTTTTAATGCTAAAGGGAAATCGATCAATCTTGACGGGGGGGGGGGGGGGGGCTTATTTCCAATTGCAATTACATCGGAATAATTATGGACAATGTCACTAACTACTGACTGATATTCAGACAGACATGATTTTCGTGCTTACTTTCTACTTACTTTGATGGCTGGTATTCCGGTCCTATGCAGCAGGGGAACCCCACTCTCTACAGGACCTCCACTGTCGTTTTACCTTGTTCGTTCAAAGTATTTAACGTTTCATATCACGTATTGTTCGTTTACTGTTAAATCGTCACTGTCAAAAGACTCATGAAATACAAAAGTCTTCAGTTTCCTCTTGAAAGCCTTAATGTCTTCAATCATTCGAATGTTTCGTGCGAGCTTATTATGTAGTCTTGGGGACGCATATTTAAAGGTTCTGGATCCTAAAATAGACATAAATCTAGGTACCAACAGTTTGAAGCCATCTGTAACTATTCTCGTGTCGACACAATTTGTAGGCTGCACAATATGTAGCAATTCTATTAAGTATTTTGGATGCCCGGTTCTGATAATTTGATGGGTTATTGTACATATTTTAAATTCAATTCTCGCTTTAATAAGCAGCCAGTGTAAATCGATTAGTATAGGGGTGATCCTTCCTCTAGGTGGGACGCCTTTTTTCAGTCTTGCTCCTCTGTTTATTATGTTTTGTAATTTTTCAAGTTGCACTTTTGGTAAATTGTAGTAGATAGAGTTGCAGTAGTCAATCCTGGTAATAACACAGTTTAGAACAAGTTTCTTTACAGAGTTTTCGTCCAGGTACGTTTTAATAAATGCAATATTTCTTCGATGATAACCAGCACTTTTCATTACATTATTTATTTGGGCATTTAGAGACAGGTGACAGTCAAGAAATACACCTAGATCTCGTATTTTACTAGATATCAGCACAAAGTTATTATTTATGTTCATTTGAATATCACCTAAGTTTTTCACGCTGTTTCTCTTGCCCACCACCATGAATTCAGTATTGTTCTCATTTGATTTTATTTGTTTAAATATCATCTGTTCTCTAACACTATCAAGGATTCGGTTTTAGAGTTTCAGTAGTGTCATATATATCATTTATGGAGAAGTAAAATTGTGTCATCTGCAAATAGTTTAAACTTCACGTTATGCCTTTGTACAATTTTCGATAGACCAATAGAATAGATGCAGAATAAGATTGGGCCAAGTACACTCCCCTGGGGTACCCCTCTGTTTAAGGGTTTATATGATGAATAAGAGTTTCCAATTTGTACACAATAATTTCTACCAACTAAGTAGACTTTTAGGTATTTGAAGGCTTGATCTTCAACGCCGATGGATTGTAAATTATTTGTAGCAGTTCATGCACCACTGTATCAAAAGCAGCACATAGATCAAGCAGTATTAAGATACCACATTTATTTTCATCCATCATTTTTAGCATATTTACAACAGAGGAGATGGCTATTTCCGTAGAGTATAGTTTTCTGTAAGCAGATTGGTTGTCAGGCAAAGATTCTATTACTTCTAAGTGGCTGACTAGTTGTTCAAAAAGTACATATTCAAACACTTTTGAGACAAAGGCTAGATTTGAAATAGGTCTATATGAGCTTTTTCCTGGTAGTCCAGTGCATTTTTTCAGAACTGGTGTGACTATAGCCATTTTCTCAAATTTAGGAAACTTATATTCATCAATGTTTGCATTTGCCATTCTCATTATTATTTCGGCTAGACTAGAAAAGTCTCTCTCTCCAATTACTTCAGATTTTGGCATAGGATTGATCGCGCAGTTTGTTTTCTTTGGTGTCTTAATAATTCAGGTGATGTCATCTTGTGTTTTATTGTTCAATCGTATTAATTTTGTCTGAGTGTGTTCATCTGTGCGGACTGGAGTTGTGATTCCCAGCATCTTATTGTAAGCAATTTCACATAACTCTAATTCACACACAGAATCAATTACTAAAAATAACTCTTTTATTTGACGAATTAACTATCGTTATATCAGCTCTGTTCTCTTATTTCTGTCAAGCCCTCTAATATCGTATGGGCCTAATTGTCATGGGGTTTAATAACGACCTTGGTTCCTTCCCCAGGAGGGCGATACAGGGTCACTGATATGCTCGTAAGGGTTTGGGGAGACAACACTTCTCCTCTCTCAGGTACAGCTGTTACCTTAGTTACATGTCTCTCTGAGCCCGCAAACGCACTTATTCTCTCATGACTTTCTATCGGCAGAATGTACCCTCCTGCTTTTACTGTTGGTGTATCTTTTCCCAAAAAAATTATTATTTGATGATTAGAGATAAAATCAATTCCTTGGATAGCCTTGATTCCTGGAATTACCAAGGTGGGCAAGACAAAATAATCATGTGTAAACTTCACAGACCCCATCTTAAATGTGACGATTGTCGTATGGTTTATGTATAGTTTATTTCCTCCTTGTGTGTCAAGAACGATGGATGTCGCCAACTGTAGTGGGTTTTATGACAATAATTTTTCAATCAGTGAAACACTGGCTCCTCTGTCGACCAGCGCTGGAACGGATTTATCTTGCAGGTCGATCCTAACTGCTAACATTCCTAGATGGCCATTACAAGATATGGGGCAAGGGCCAATGACCTCAGCTGCAATGC
>NC_090747.1:1965257-2015257 GCF_036898095.1 Palaemon carinicauda | reverse complement strand
AATACCTAAAAAGACGGTCAAGAGTAGAGTAAATACAATAGTTTATTCATATAATTTGTTTTCATATTTGTATTGAAGAGATGCTAGCCAGCTCTTATGTTGAGTTCCTCTCATGTAGATTTAAGTTTATTTTGTGAATTCCTTAAGACTTTTGTCGTTAATTTTATTGTATTCTTTATTCTAGTCGGTGTATGTAAATCTACGTTATATTAAAGAACTAACTTCTTAATTCCCATATTTTTGTTACTAAGTCTTACGTAATCTGATTGTTAAATTCTATGTGACCATATAAGGTAGGAACAAGGCCTTTTTAATGTTGTTATATATATTTATGAGGTATTGTGTCATATCTGATTAAAAATACGCATATGTCATGTGCTTTGGAAATTTCCCAAAAAAACCTAGTGATAGATCTTATCTTTTTTTTTATTTCAAGGACAAAGTGTAGGCGGAGCTAGCTGACTAAGAAAGCTGCCTGGCGTTGCGCGAGTACGCGTTCGAGAGAGTAATACTTGGTAGCTCTGACACACTTACCTGAGCCCACAAGCTACCAGACTTAGCTCCCGGAATCTTCTCAAAGTTCCTAAGTTTCATATATAAAGGCAACCCCAGGGTTGCATAGATAGATGGAGAATCCCAGCCTCAACCTATATCATCTCCCCACCTCTCTCTATCATATGCAGCTTAGAGTATTCTTTTAAGTGTTCAGTGAAATGTCGAAGTTTTCCTGTGTCGGATTTTTGTAAACATACTGAGTACTTACATGTTTTGTATTGTTATCTGGTATTCTATTTTCATGAGGTGTTGAACTTAACTATTGTATCGTGATCTAATTTTGAGGTGAAACAAGTGATTTTTCAATTTTCATAAGGATTTATTCTGTCTTAGTCTAAGTTTTATTGAGATTTAATATTTAAAGTCTGGTGGTTATATAATTTTCAGATTGTAACATTTTTGTCTTAATCTAAGTATTGTTCAGACTTAATATTTCAAGTGACTTATTTGTTTCGTGTAAATTCTTTCTAAGTATTGTAGTTTATATATTTATTTTTTTGTGAAGAGTATATTATTTCATTCATCAGTGTTTATTGCAGCCTCGAATTTATCCTGTAAAGAATCGTATTAAGTATTGGTTTTTAAATAATTCCTAAGAATCATTACCAGTTTAAAATTGAGTGGGCTTAACAGACCTTTGGATAATCAGTGTTTAATATATTGCTCTCTAGGAGGTATTTAACTGTCACAGAGTTGGGTATTAATATTTCCAAATGTAACAGATTTAATGCAAAAGCACAGAGGGGAGTTTGGAATCTAAGAGTTTTTTTTCGGTTGCCAGCTGTAATATATATAATATTATATGTTTGGTTCCCAGGTACGAGCCATAGTATAATATATCTTTGGTGCCCAGACCCTTGGGATCGACCGAGTCTGTTATAGAAATTGGTGATAACAGGGACGTGTTTTGATTATAGGTTTGAATAGTAGTGTTGATAGGATTTTGTGTATTGTTAGGGTATATTTTTTGGAAACATATTCAATATTGTTAAATTACAAGATGGCAACGTTTAATATCCATGATTTTTTGAATAATTCAAATGTTCAGGAATTGTCCGAAGCTGATGTAACTAAAGCTCAGTAGCTCTCTATCTTAATGGCAGGTGGCTGCCATGCAACGAGTGGGATGATTAAAGCCCAAATCAAGTATGTTGCCTTAGAAGCATTAGGAAAATTGTCGGAAGAAAATATTGTGACAGCTTGTGAACCATTGGTGGAAGCTAAGGAAGAATTCTTATTGAAGTAGGGACCAGTTAAGCCACAAACTGAAAGCATGAAAACAGATAGGGATGTTAAGGCTGAGATTCGACGAATTACAAAAGAGGAAAATTTGCTCAAGATGAAGATGATGGCAGAACGAGAAGAAAATGAGATAAGACGGGAAGAAATGGAAACGAGACGAGAAGATGAGAGAGAAGAAAGATAACGTACGAAAGATATGTAAGCAAGATGGGAAGAAAGAGAGAAAGAAATGGAAGCAAGATGGGAAGAAAGAAAGAAGGAAATAGAAGCAAGACGAGAAGAAGCCAGAGAAATCGCAAGACATGCAAGGATGGTGGAAGAAAAAGAAAGGGAACGAAAAGAGAAGAGAAGGAAGTGGCAAAAGATATTACAAGGAATACGCTAGAGTTTGAGCTGTTGAACGCCCATGCACAGTCGACAACGCATACAGAGATGACTCCCGCTCGGCACGAACCCGTGTTTAATGTGTCAGATGCCCAGAGGTTAATTCCAAGGTTCAAAGAAGAGGGCTCCAGAGGAGTTCTTCAATTATTTTTGAATGGTAGCATCGACGATTAAATGGCCAGAAGATAAGTGGTCTTTGTTATTGCTGAGTGTATTGATTGGTAAAGTCAGCAGTGCATACCTTTCCTTATTTCAAGGCCAGAGAAAGGACTATCAAGAAGTGGAAAGGAGCGTGCTGCAAGTATCAGATGACTCCTTAATATTATAATGAAAGATTCCGAAGTTTGAGGAAGGACGAGAAAATAACTTTCTTGGATTACGCTTATAAAGTACGACAATGTTTTAAAAGAGGGAGAGAGGCTGCTAGCGTGAGGGATATGGCTGATTTAGAAGAATTGATAATACTAGAACAGTATCTACGAGAAGTTGCTGAACATATTCGAACGTCCTTGAGAGGGAGAGAGGTGAAAAAACTTGATAGAGCCACATGGCTAAATAAAGATTATGATAATATCAGTTATAAACCCCTCTGGGCCATGAATTTCCAATTGACCAAATGACAAGTATTCGCCTAACCATGGACAACAGTTAAGTAAGAGTTATATGAAAAAGTTCAAAAGTGAGAGCAGAAGTAGCCCTGGTACTGTCCCTAAGCAGAATGCGATAGTACCACAGCAACAATCGTCGAATCGTCCTCTTTCAAGTATCATGAGGGACGTGCAGAATGTTGATATTGTTAGTTTTAAGTATGGTAAGAGAGGTCATATCAGTAAAGAATATTAGTCAAACCAATCGAAAGCAGTCGCCCAAGTGATTAATGATATTTTGACTCCACAGAATGCGATAAAGAAGAAACAATCGGGAAAGGACGAAGAGGAAACTAAACCATCTAAAGTTTACCCGAAGAACAGGACAAACCTAAACAGCTTGGATACCTTTAAACTATATATCTATTAAGGTATGTTAGCAGCAATACATGGGAGTGAGCAAACCCTGGTCAGAATATTGCGCAAATAGGTTGTAACCATAGTGTGGTGGTACGAGGAGTACTCCCATTAGAGGAACAGTCTCTTACTGTGGACTCGATTATTTTGAAGGTAATGGGAGGTGAGGAGGTTACCCCTATTTGCCGTTTGAAACTGTCATGCGAGTTGGTGACAGGTAATTTTGAATTTGTGGTAAAAGATTCATTAGCTGTCGAAGGAGTAGACATCTTGTTGGGTAATGAGGTTAGTGGAGTGCCGTTTGTGCCTTGACTTATTGTAACAGAGAAACTATTGAAGTATATTCCTACAACTGAAAACGAGAAGGATTACCTGTATCTATTTCTTAGTTCTGTGACGACTACAAGTATGATTAAGAGAATGGCTGCTGAAGAAGAAAAAGAAAATGAAGGAGCGATAAGTTTGGAGGATTTGTTTTCCAAAGGAGAGGATTCCCTTGATGACACGCAAGAGGAGAACTACTGTGTAAACCCGAGCAAAGAGGAAGAACCGACGAGTGGAAAAGAGGACAAAGAAGAAATGTACTTGGAAGGAATAGAATATTCAGCATTAGAAGTAGGACAGGTGAGTAGGAAAAAGCTGATAGGATTGCAACGGAAGGATGTAACAATAACAAAGTTTTTGTACCATGTGGTGGATGAAACGGATGCACAGCAGTCTCCGACCTGTTATTACCTGAAAGATGGGTCGCATATGAGGAAGCATAGATCCGCCGATATCCCTGGGAATGCCGAATGGGAGATTTATCGGTTGATGTTAATTCCAGCACCATTGACAAGACAGGTGATCGTGTTAGCGCTAGAGACAGGACACATAAGGATAAGGAAGACTACGGAGAAGATTATGAAACACTTTTCCTGGCCTGGCATGCATAAGTATGTGAGCCAGTTTTGCTGTGCATATCACATATGTCAAATGGCTGGAAAGCCGAACGAGTACATTAAGAAAGCACCCTTAGACCCGATAGAAGTGCGAGGAGAAAGCTTCAGCAAGGTAATGATCAACATTGTAGGACCTTTACCAAGGATGAAAATTGGTCACGAATATATGTTAACCTTGATAAGTATAGTGACAAAATACCCAGATGCCATACCCGTCAGGAATGTCAGTTCCAAAATAATTGCCGAGAAGTTACAGGACTTTTGATTGGTATTCTGAGATCGTCCAAAGTGACCGGAGAACGAATTTCACGGGAAAAGCATTCCAAGGACGTAAAGAAACTGTTGGATGTGAAACAACAACTTTGAACTGCTTATCATCATGAGACCAAAGGTGTGTTAGATAGGTTTCACCAAAGGTTGAAAAGTATGTTGACGAAGTTCTGCAATGGAACAGGGAATGAATGGGACATCGGACTACCGTTGATGTTATTCAAAGTATGTAATGCTTATCAAGAAAACAAGAGATGTAGCATGAATGAAATCGTCATTGGACGAGAAATACGAGAACCGATTGAAAATTTAGAATAAAAATGGAAGGACCAAGAGGAATCGGATAGAGATTATGGCAAGAATTTGAGGAAAAGGATCAGTGAGATAAGGAAATATTCCCTAAAAAACCTTAAGAGGAGTCAAGAAAAAATTAAGAAAAGGTTGATATGAAAAGAAAGGACAGACAGTTCTCAATAGGACCACTGGTATTGGTATTCCTGCGGATAAGGAGATTCCCACTCACCAACAAGTTCCAAGGACCATTTAAGATTTTGGAGAAGATCAGTGACCTGATCTACATTATTGAAACCCCTGGAAGAAGGAAAAGTCAAAGGAAAGTACACGTTGTCCTACTGAAACCCTACTTAACTGAAAACGAGACTGAAGCCTCACAAGTGTGTATGACACAAACCCTACCATACACGGGAGAGAAATTAACTCATTCCAACCTAGGGCATCAAGGGAAATTAAATCGATTAATCAGAAGTTTCCCTGAAATGGGCTTGGACATCCCGAAAGGAACCAATCTGATGAAACATTAGATACACCTTAAAACAACGGAAAAACCATTTAAACAATGCACCTATCGACTGTGACCGTATTACAGAGAAATCATGAAAAAAGAATTGGACTATTTGTTGCAAAATGGATTAACCAAACAAAGTTGTAGCCCTTACAGTCCTCCATGCTTGCTCGTGAAAAAAACAAAAATGGAAGGTTGAAATTAAAATAAATTCTAACATAATTCCAAAATTGTCGATGTAGTCTATATAATAATATGGAGGTGAATTCAATGTGCTTATCATTCGGTGAAATAAGTGATTCTTTAGAAACGGCTAACGGGATAACACTCGCTTGGTATTTCGAATGGTAACCAATATGTAACTCAAGTGCGACGTAATTAGTTACATATATTACGTATTGTAATCTATTTCATGTTCATATATAATGTACACGGTAACTACTAAGCATCGATAACTTTAGGTGGGCTGTTATCTTTTAAATATTTGCAGGCTATTGATATTAAATCCATTAATCATATAAGTAATCATGTCTTATAAAGAGGAAGAGCTTATTGGCCCTATGAATATTATATCATCCTTGAGGAGGATGCGGGGAATACACAAACGGAAAATAACTATTTACTTAAAGAAGCTAACGGAGCTTCATGATGATAATAGATTAACTTCTTCCTTTTGTAAGACTCAAATAACTGTAATCGAAAAAGAGATCGAGCAGGTTAAACACTTTGATAAAGAAATAAATAATGTTTTGGAAACACATGAAATAATGAACAGTAATGAACAATATTATAATGAGAAGTTAGATAGTCAAGCAGAATATAGCATTCAGGCTAGTATAGAGATCGATCAATATGAACAATACATAAGTGAGTCAGGTGGGGCTTCTGGCAACCTATCTGCCGATAAAGTTTTGGAAATGATGTCTAGAATGAATTTGTCTGATGGGAAACCCCCGCCTTTAGAATGTGAAATCCTTAGTGATGAGGAAAAAGATGAATTTACTTTCAATTCCTTTCTTAATCAATTTAATAATGTCATTGGGTCCAGAAAAATTCTGTCCGATTCTGCCAAACAAATATATTTACATGGTTACCTTAGGGGATATGGTTTGAAAGAAGTTAAGCATTTGACTATTTCTGACCGTAACTACCACTTGGAAATTGAAATGTTAAAAGAAGAATTCCTTGATGTAAATTATATTTTTGGACTCAAGCCATGTTGTGCTGATGGAAGTTCCCCTTAAAGTAGCTTCCTAAGGGATATATGTACTACAGTGATATTCCCGGAGAATTTTACCTTTAGGTATCCAGAATTCTAACTCCTGGCGCGAATATCCTTAAATTTTCTCGTTCGTTAGGCATGTGTTATGTAGATAGCAGAACGACTTCCAGTTTTAAATAGCCTTATTTAATTATTCTAATTATTTAGCTATTTAGGAAATTATTCTTGTGAAGATTTGATAATGTGCATAATTTTTTTCCTTTTTCGGTGAATTAGGTAACCGAGACGTCGTCTAGCCTAGGTAACCTAACCTAGACGTTTTACTATACGTTCAGACATTCCCCGGTTACCCTCGTGTATTGTTTTCATTCAGTGGAGACGGATACTTCCTAGAATGTTATGAAACATTACACGTCTCTTCGGAGATTTAAGGGTAATCTCTTTCCCTCTGAGTGCAGCCTCAGGCTACAACCCTAATGGCCGTGCCTTGAATTCTATTCAGACATGGCTAACTTAGGGTTTGTCTTCCCTCTTCCCTTAACTGTTGGTTGTGGTATACCAGCAGGTTTTGGGATTTAGTCAGAATCTCAGAGTATTTAGTCTTATGTCAGCGACCTGCCGGCAGGGCGAATGGGTTGTAGGATACCATCATTCCCCTGCCCGCTAGGTGGCCGGCAATGGAGGTTAGCCCTAATTAGCCGCACTCAAAGTTATGGTAGGATACCATCTTCTCCTTGTGACTAAAGGACTAGTCCTGGGCCACAGTTCTCTGGGCTGAAGAGTAATATTCTTTAGCCTAGGATAACGTGGCACTGGAACTCTGTTCCTTCTTTGTCGAGAGGAGGCGGCAGTGCCGCCATCCCTTAACTGTGTCGGCAATCTCTGGGATGGAGAACTGAGTCTCTCCTGTCACCTGGGATTCTGCCGATACTGAAACGGAGTTTCTTTTAACAGGTGGTAGGACTGACAATTTTGCCAGTTCCTTTCACACACATTACAGGACCCTGTTCCCTACCCCTCTGTCCACTTTTGATGGCTGAGTCACTTTCTTTAGGCCGGCATCTTGCAACCTTACCATTGCGGTAGGTTGCCGGAGCCAGCCAGACTCCCTCTCTAGCCATGACTTTGGCTGACGGCAGGGCATACTGCCGCCAACCACATCATCTGCAGGCTGCCATGGTCCCTGCCGTTAGCTGATGACTACCTGACAACTGGAGACTGTCAGCAACTGCCGGCCCAGCCGGCAACTGCCGGCCCAGCCGGCAACTGCCGACTCAGCCAGTGGCCAAGATGGCTGCCGGTAGCTGGCGGCTGCCAGCAGCCATGATGGCCGTGAGTGGGAAGTCCCTTCTGTCCCCAAGGTTCTTCAGTCCTCCCTGGACTGCTGCTACAGGTTCTGTTGCCGGGGTACTGCCAGCCAGGCCGGCACAAATAGTGCTGACTCAGTTGGCTGCATGCCGACTGTACTGATACTGCTGGAAGCTTGCCGGCCGGCAATGTATCGGCGGTACCTTGCCGGCAATAGTACTGTAGCTGCATGGAAGCCTGAATGGAACATTCTCCCCTTCTATTAGAACCTTCTTTCTGGAGAGAGGCAGTCTAATTAGACTTTTACATCCTTAATTACTGTATACATTCACAGTAAGGAGTAGCCTTTTTTCCATGCTATCTCTCTCTCTCTCTCTCTCTCTCTCTCTCTCTCTCTCTCTAGCTAGCATGCCGGGTATGCCGGCAAGACCTAGCTATGCCGGCAACATGCCAGCTGAACTACTGTGTGTGTTATACAGGTAGCCAGTATATCTGCAGTATAGATTATACCGCAGATAGAAAACTACTCTATATTTTATACTAGTAGTTATTTCCAATATATTTTGGATATCCAACACAGGCATTTGCTGAACCCAATCCTATATTGAATGAAGAGGATTTCTTCAATATCCTGATTAGAATCAGTATTAGGATTACCCTACAATATTAAACACTTCAAGGCAAGAGTAATACACTCCTAACCCTTAAAGGGTAGAGCCTTTTTCCTTGAGTCTCCCTGATCAGGAAACTCTATATTTTAATATAGTAGGAAGTCTACAGCAAATAGGCTGAGTGGGATATACAAATATATGTCTTTATTTTCCTAGTCCAGCTGGCTTCATGCTAGATGGACCATACTGTCATATGCTACTATGAAGGTAGCATGATGACTAGACTACAATACATGATGTACAGCAGCCAGTAAATTGCAATATAGACTTACTGCAATTAGAAAACTAAGGTACCATTATACAGTAGTATTTTCTGACATACCTTGGGTACCCTTATACGAGCATTCCGCTGGTACCGCTCATATATTGAATGAAAAGTTTTTTTCAATATTCTGATCGAGAATCAGTCATCCTGACCCCACAGTGTTAACATCATTTTGGGACAGTGATTTAATACTTCTCTACCCCTTGGAGTTACTTAATAGAGAAATGTCCATGTAGTTAATACTGAGGGGAGGTAACAGCATTTGCTCACAGGGGTACACAAGTATGTATCTCCTACTATTCCTAGATAGCTTACTATCCTAAGCTACTCTATTGTAAAGGACATTTGCATGTTGATTGTCAAGGAGATAACCCATTTTTTACTCATTTGGTTTTCCTTTCTTTACAGGAGGAACACCAGATACCTTTTGCTGCAGTCCTCTGCAAGGCCAAGAGTAAGTATTTTTACAGCCATAATACTTGCAGGTTTCATGCCCCCTGCAATATTATTTCCGAATCCTTACATTATTGGAACCCACAGGTTTGCAACATATGTCGGACATTAATGTGTGAAGGTTTTGAAAATCCTAAGTGTACGGAGACTAGGGATACAGCTCAATATGAATTACGCAACTGGGTGAGAGGCTTTCAAAAGATCTCTCCGGGACCTTTCCTACCTAATGATAGGATGCGTAAGCTACTATTTCCGGAAGCAATTGAGAAAAGAGTAGTGCCTCAGAAGCCAACTACATCCCCTGACGGCCAGAAAACCTTTGGGATTGAGGGCAAGAAGTGCCCCAGGGTAGAAGAGAAAAATGTTGTGTCGTAATTTCCTCCGCCTATGCCGGCTATAGAACCATCAATGTCGACATCTTCGTCTTCTAACCCTCTTTTGGATAATGTGGTACAATTATGTATCCAGCTGCAGAATCAAATAGAGAGCTTTTGTGAACAAAACGAAAAGCAGGAAGTAAAACGCAAGATAGAGCCTCGTAAAGCTTCTCTTGTCGATGGTAAAGATGGGTTTAATTTGATTATACGTACAAATAAACCTGAATTCAACAGGTATATGTACAAAAGAACTATCATTGACTTTTATCCTTCTTCGTAGCTGAATGTTATGATTCATGGCCTATAAGTATCCTAGACCAGGGTTCAAAACCCGGCCGGCCAGACACTATATATATATATATATATATATATATATATATATATATATATATATATATATATATATATATATATATATATATATATATATATATATATATATATATATATATATATATATATATATATATATATATATATATATATATATATATATATATATATATATATATTATATATTTATATAAATATATATATATATATATATATATATATATATATATATATATATATATATATATATATATATATATATATATATATATATATAATATATATATATATATATATATATATATATATATATATATATATATATATATATATATATACATATACATATATATTTATATATATGTGTGTATATATTTATATTTATATATATATATATATATATATATATATATATATATATATATATATATATATATATATATATATATATATATATATATATATATATATATATGTATATATATATATGTATATATATATACATATATATATATATATATATATATATATATATATATATATACATATATATATATATATATATATATATATATATATATATATATATATATATATATATATATATATATATATATATATATATATATATATATATATATATATATATATATATATATATATATATATATATATGTATATATATATATATATATATATATATATATATATATATATATATATATATATATATATATATATATATATATATATATATATATATATATATATATATATATATATATATATATATATATATATATATATATATATATATATATATATATATATATATATATATATATATATATATATATATATATATATATATATATATATATATATATACTTTAATACCTAAAAAGACGGTCAAGAGTAGAGTAAATACAATAGTTTATTCATATAATTTGTTTTCATATTTGTATTGAAGAGATGCTAGCCAGCTCTTATGTTGAGTTCCTCTCATGTAGATTTAAGTTTATTTATTGAATTCCTTAAGACTTTTGTCATTAATTTTATTGTATTCTTTATTCAAATCGGTATATGTAAATCTACGTTATATTAAAGAACTAACTTCTTAATTCCCATATTTCTGTTACTAAGTCTTATGTAATCTGATTGTTAAATTCTATGTGACCATACAAGGTAGGAACAAGGCTTTTTTAATGTTGTTATATATATTTATGAGGTATTGTGTCATATCTGATTAAAAATACGCATATGTCATGTGCTTTGGAAATTTCCCAAAAAACCTAGTCATAGATCTTATTCTTTTTTTTTATTTCAAGGACAAAGTGTAGGCGGAGCTAGCTGACTAAGAGAGCTGCCTGGCGTTGCGCGAGTACGCGTTCGAGAGAGCAATACTTGGTAGCTCTGACACACTTACCTGAGCCCACAAGCTACCAGACTTAGCTCCCGGAATCTTCTCGAAGTTCCTAAGTTTCATATATAAAGGTAACCCCAGGGTTGCATAGATAGATGGAGAATCCCAGCCTCAACTTATATCATCTCCCCACCTCTCTTTATCATATGCAGCTTAGAGTATTCTTTTAAGTGTTCAGTGAAATGTCGAAGTTTTCCTGTGTCGGATTTTTGTAAACATACTGAGTACTTACATGTTTTGTATTGTTATCTGGTTATCTATTTTCATAAGGTGTTGAACTTAACTATTGTATTGTGATCTAATTTTGAGGTGAAACAAGTGATTTTTCAATTTTCATAAGGATTTATTCTTAGTCTAAGTTTTATTGAGATTTAATATTTAAAGTCTGGTGGTTATATAATTTTCAGATTGTAACATTTTTGTCTTAATCTAAGTATTGTTCAGACTTAATATTTCAAGTGACTTATTTGTTTCGTGTAAATTCTTTCTAAGTATTGTAGTTTATATATTTATTTTTTTGTGAAGAGTATATTATTTCATTCATCAGTGTTTATTGCAGCCTCGCATTTATCCTGTAAAGAATCGTATTAAGTATTGGTTTTTAAATAATTCCTAAGAATCATTACCAGTTTAAAATTGAGTGGGCTTAACAGACCTTTGGATATTCAGTGTTTAATATATTGCTCTCTAGGAGGTATTTAACTGTCACAGAGTTGGGTATTAATATTTCCAAGTGTAACAGATTTAATGCAAAAGCACAGAGGGGAGTTTGGAATCTAAGAGGTTTTTTTCGGTTGCCAGCTGTAATATATATAATAATATATGTTTGGTTCCCAGGTACGAGCCATAGTATAATATATCTTTGATGCCCAGACCCTTGGGATCGACCAAGTCTGTTATAGAAATTGGTGATAACAGGGACGTGTTTTGATTATAGGTTTGAATAGTAGTGTTGATAGGATTTTGTGTATTGTTAGGGTATATTTTTTTGGAAATATATTCAATATTGTTAAATTACAAGATGGCAACGTTTAATATCCATGATTTTTTGAATAATTCAAATGTTCAGGAATTGTCCGAAGCTGATGTAACTAAAGCTCAGTAGCTCTCTATCTTAATGGCAGGTGGCTGCCATGCAACGAGTGGGATGATTAAAGCCCAAATCAAGTATGTTGCCTTAGAAGCATTAGGAAAATTGTCGGAAGACAATATTGTGACAGCTTGTGAACCATTGGTGGAAGCTAAGGAAGAATTCTTATTGAAGTAGGGACCAGTTAAGCCACAAACTGAAAGCATGAAAACAGATAGGGATGTTAAGGCTGAGATTCGACGAATTACAAAAGAGGAAAATTTGCTCAAGATGAAGATGATGGCAGAACGAGAAGAAAATGAGATAAGACGGGAAGAAATGGAAACGAGACGAGAAGAAGAGAGAGAAGAAAGATAACAAACGAAAGATATGTAAGCAAGATGGGAAGAAAGAGAGAAAGAAATGGAAGTAAGATGGGAAGAAAGAAAGAAGGAAATAGAAGCAAGACGAGAAGGAGCCAGAGAAATCGCAAGACATGCAAGGATGGTGGAAGAAAAAGAAAGGGAACGAAAAGAGAAGAGAAGGAAGTGGCAAAAGATATTACAAGGAATACGCTAGAGTTTGAGCTGTTGAACGCCCATGCACAGTCGACAACGCATACAGAGATGACTCCCGCTCGGCACGAACCCGTGTTTAATGTGTCAGATGCCCAGAGGTTAATTCCAAGGTTCAAAGAAGAGGGCTCCAGAGGAGTTCTTCAATTATTTTTGAATGGTAGCATCGACGATTAAATGGCCAGAAGATAAGTGGTCTTTGTTATTGCTGAGTGTATTGATTGGTAAAGTCAGCAGTGCATACCTTTCCTTATTTCAAGGCCAGAGAAAGGACTATCAAGAAGTGGAAAGGAGCGTGCTGCAAGTATCAGATGACTCCTTAATATTATAATGAAAGATTCCGAAGTTTGAGGAAGGACGAGAAAATAACTTTCTTGGATTACGCTTATAAAGTACGACAATGTTTTAAAAGAGGGAGAGAGGCTGCTAGCGTGAGGGATATGGCTGATTTAGAAGAATTGATAATACTAGAACAGTATCTACGAGAAGTTGCTGAACATATTCGAACGTCCTTGAGAGGGAGAGAGGTGAAAAAACTTGATAGAGCCACATGGCTAAATAAAGATTATGATAATATCAGTTATAAACCCCTCTGGGCCATGAATTTCCAATTGACCAAATGACAAGTATTCGCCTAACCATGGACAACAGTTCAGTAAGAGTTATATGAAAAAGTTCAAAAGTGAGAGCAGAAGTAGCCCTGGTACTGTCCCTAAGCAGAATGCGATAGTACCACAGCAACAATCGTCGAATCGTCCTCTTTCAAGTATCATGAGGGACGTGCAGAATGTTGATATTGTCAGTTTTAAGTATGGTAAGAGAGGTCATATCAGTAAAGAATATTAGTCAAACCAATCGAAAGCAGTCGCCCAAGTGATTAATGATATTTTGACTCCACAGAATGCGATAAAGAAGAAACAATCGGGAAAGGACGAAGAGGAAACTAAACCATCTAAAGTTTACCCGAAGAACAGGACAAACCTAAACAGCTTGGATACCTTTAAACTATATATCTATTAAGGTATGTTAGCAGCAATACATGGGAGTGAGCAAACCCTGGTCAGAATATTGCGCAAATAGGTTGTAACCATAGTGTGGTGGTACGAGGAGTACTCCCATTAGAGGAACAGTCTCTCACTGTGGACTCGATTATTTTGAAGGTAATGGGAGGTGAGGAGGTTACCCCTATTTGCCGTTTGAAACTGTCATGCGAGTTGGTGACAGGTAATTTTGAATTTGTGGTAAAAGATTCATTAGCTGTCGAAGGAGTAGACATCTTGTTGGGTAATGAGGTTAGTGGAGTGCCGTTTGTGCCTTGACTTATTGTAACAGAGAAACTATTGAAGTATATTCCTACAACTGAAAACGAGAAGGATTACCTGTATCTATTTCTTAGTTCTGTGACGACTACAAGTATGATTAAGAGAATGGCTGCTGAAGAAGAAAAAGAAAATGAAGGAGCGATAAATTTGGAGGATTTGTTTTCCAAAGGAGAGGATTCCCTTGATGACACGCAAGAGGAGAACTACCGTGTAAACCCGAGCAAAGAGGAACAACCGACGTGTGGAAAAGAGGACAAAGAAGAAATGTACTTGGAAGGAATAGAATATTCAGCATTAGAAGTAGGACAGGTGAGTAGGAAAAAGCTGATAGGATTGCAACAGAAGGATGTAACAATAACAAAGTTTTTGTACCATGTGGTGGATGAAACGGATGCACAGCAGTCTCCGACCTGTTATTACCTGAAAGATGGGTCGCATATGAGGAAGCATAGATCCGCCGATATCCCTGGGAATGCCGAATGGGAGATTTATCGGTTGATGTTAATTCCAGCACCATTGACAAGACAGGTGATCGTGTTAGCGCTAGAGACAGGACACATAAGGATAAGGAAGACTACGGAGAAGATTATGAAACACTTTTCCTGGCCTGGCATGCATAAGTATGTGAGCCAGTTTTGCTGTGCATATCACATATTCAAATGGCTGGAAAGCCGAACGAGTACATTAAGAAAGCACCCTTAGACCCGATAGAAGTGCGAGGAGAAAGCTTCAGCAAGGTAATGATCAACATTGTAGGACCTTTACCAAGGATGAAAATTGGTCACAAATATATGTTAAGCTTGATAAGTATAGTGACAAAATACCCAGATGCCATACCTGTCAGGAATGTCAGTTCCAAAATAATTGCCGAGAAGTTACAGGACTTTTGATTGGTATTCTGAGATCGTCCAAAGTGACCGGAGAACGAATTTCACGGGAAAAGCATTCCAAGGACGTAAAGAAACTGTTGGATGTGAAACAACAACTTTGAACTGCTTATCATCAGGAGACCAAAGGTGTGTTAGATAGGTTTCACCAAAAGTTGAAAAGTATGTTAACGAAGTTCTGCAATGGAACAGGGAATGAATGGGACATCGGACTACCGTTGATGTTATTCAAAGTATGTAATGCTTATCAAGAAAACAAGAGATGTAGCATGAATGAAATCGTCATTGGACGAGAAATACGAGAACCGATTGAAAATTTAGAATAAAAATGGAAGGACCAAGAGGAATCGGATAGAGATTATGGCAAGAATTTGAGGAAAAGGATCAGTGAGATAAGGAAATATTCCCTAAAAAACCTTAAGAGGAGTCAAGAAAAAATTAAGAAAAGGTTGATATGAAAAGAAAGGACAGACAGTTCTCAATAGGACCACTGGTATTGGTATTCCTGCGGATAAGGAGATTCCCACTCACCAACAAGTTCCAAGGACCATTTAAGATTTTGGAGAAGATCAGTGACCTGATCTACATTATTGAAACCCCTGGAAGAAGGAAAAGTCAAAGGAAAGTACACGTTGTCCTACTGATTATTATTATTATTATTATTATTTGCTAAGCTACAACCCTAGCTGGAAAAGCAAAATGCTATAAGCCCAGGGGCCCCAATAGGGAAAATAGCCCAGTAAGGAAAGGAAAGAAGGAAAAATAAAATATTTTAAGAAGAGTAACATTAAAATAAATATTTCCTATATAAACTATGAAAACTTTAACAAAACAAGAGGAAGAGAAATTAAATAGAATAGTGTGCCTGATTGTACCCTGAAGCAAGAGAACTCTAACCCAAGACAGTGGAAGACCATGGTACAGAGGCTATGGCACTACCCAAGACTAGAGAACAATGGTTTGATTTTGGAGTGTCCTTCTCCTAGAAGAGCTGCTTACCATAGCTAAAGAGTCTCTTCTACCCTTACTAAGAGGAAAGTAGCCACAGAACAAATACAGTGCAGTAGTTAACCCCTTGAGCGAAGAAGAATTGTTTAGTAACCTCAGTGTTGTCAGGTGTGTGAGGACAGAGGAGAATCTGTTAAGAATAGGCCAGACTATTCGGCGTATGTGTAGGCAAAGAGAAAAGAACCGTAACCAAAGAGAAGGATCCAACGTAGTACTGTCTGGCCAGTCAAAGGACCCCATAACTCTCAGGCGGTAGTATTTCAACGGGCGGCTGGTGCCTTGGCCAACCTACTACCTGAAAACTGAAAACGAGACTGAAGCCTCACAAGTGTGTATGACACAAACCCTACCATACACGGAAGAGAAATTAACTCATTCCAACCTAGGGCATCAAGGGAAATTAAGTCGATTAATCAGAAGTTTCCCTGAAATGGGCTTGGACATCCCGAAAGGAACCAATCTGATGAAACATTAGATACACCTTAAAACAACGGAAAAACCATTTAAACAATGCACCTATCGACTGTGACCGTATTACAGAGAAATCATGAAAAAAGAATTGGACTATTTGTTGCAAAATGGATTAACCAAACAAAGTTGTAGCCCTTACAGTCCTCCATGCTTGCTCGTGAAAAAAACAAAAATGGAAGGTTGAAATTAAAATAAATTCTAACATAATTCCAAAATTGTCGATGTAGTCTATATAATAATATGGAGGTGAATTCAATGTGCTTATCATTCGGTGAAATAAGTGATTCTTTAGAAACGGCTAACGGGATAACACTCGCTTGGTATTTCGAATGGTAACCAATATGGAACTCAAGTGCGACGTAATTAGTTACATATATTACGTATTGTAATCTATTTCATGTTCATATATAATGTACACGGTAACTACTAAGCATCGATAACTTTAGGTGAGCTGTTATCTTTTAAATATTTGCAGGCTATTGATATTAAATCCATTAATTATATAAGTAATCATGTCTTATAAAGAGGAAGAGCTTATTGGCCCTATGAATATTATATCATCCTTGAGGAGGATGCGGGGAATACACAAACGGAAAATAACTATTTACTTAAAGAAGCTAACGGAGCTTCATGATGATAATAGATTAACTTCTTCCTTTTGTAAGACTCAAATAACTGTAATCGAAAAAGAGATCGAGCAGGTTAAACACTTTGATAAAGAAATAAATAATGTTTTGGAAACACATGAAATAATGAACAGTAATGAACAATATTATAATGAGAAGTTAGATAGTCAAGCAGAATATAGCATTCAGATTAGTAGAGAGATCGACCAATATGAACAATACATAAGTGAGTCAGGTGGGGCTTCTGGCAACCTATCTGCCGATAAAGTTTTGGAAATGATGTCTAGAATGAATATGTCTGATGGGAAACCCCCGCCTTTAGAATGTGAAATCCTTAGTGATGAGGAAAAAGATGAATTTACTTTCAATTCCTTTCTTAATCAATTTAATAATGTCATTGGGTCCAGAAAAATTCTGTCCGATTCTGCCAAACAAATATATTTACATGGTTACCTTAGGGGATATGGTTTGAAAGAAGTTAAGCATTTGACTATTTCTGACCGTAACTACCACTTGGAAATTGAAATGTTAAAAGAAGAATTCCTTGATGTAAATTATATTTTTGGGCTCAAGCCATGTTGTGCTGATGGAAGTTCCCCTTAAAGTAGCTTCCTAATGGATATATGTACTACAGTGATATTCCCGGAGAATTTTACCTTTAGGTATCCAGAATTCTAACTCCTGGCGCGAATATCCTTAAATTTTCTCGTTCGTTAGGCATGTGTTATGTAGATAGCTGAACGACTTCCAGTTTTAAATAGCCTTATTTAATTATTTTAATTATTTAGCTATTTAGGAAATTATTCTTGTGAAGATTTGATAATGTGCATAATTTTTTTCCTTTTTCGGTGAATTAGGTAACCGAGACGTCGTCTAGCCTAGGTAACCTAACCTAGACGTTTTACTATACGTTCAGACATTCCCCGGTTACCCTCGTGTATTGTTTTCATTCAGTGGAGACGGATACTTCCTAGATGTTATGAAACATTACACGTCTCTTCGGAGATTTAAGGGTAATCTCTTTCCCTCTGAGTGCAGCCTCAGGCTACAACCCTAATGGCCGTGCCTTGAATTCTATTCAGACATGGCTAACTTAGGGTTTGTCCTCCCTCTTCCCTTAACTGTTGGTTGTGGTATACCAGCAGGTTTTGGGATTTAGTCAGAATCTCAGAGTATTTAGTCTTATGTCAGCGACCTGCCGGCAGGGCGAATGGGTTGTAGGATACCATCATTCCCCTGCCCGCTAGGTGGCCGGCAATGGAGGTTAGCCCTAATTAGCCGCACTCAAAGTTATGGTAGGATACCATCTTCTCCTTGTGACTAAAGGACTAGTCCTGGGCCACAGTTCTCTGGGCTGAAGAGTAATATTCTTTAGCCTAGGATAACGTGGCACTGGAACTCTGTTCCTTCTTTGTCGAGAGGAGGCGGCAGTGCCGCCATCCCTTAACTGTGTCGGCAATCTCTGGGATGGAGAACTGAGTCTCTCCTGTCACCTGGGATTCTGCCGATACTGAAACGGAGTTTCTTTTAACAGGTGGTAGGACTGACAATTTTGCCAGTTCCTTTCACACCCGTTACAGGACCCTGTTCCCTACCCCTCTGTCCACTTTTGATAGCTGAGCCATTGACTTTCTTTAGGCCGGCATCTTGCAACCTTACCATTGCTGTAGGTTGCCGGAGCCAGCCAGACTCCCTCTCTAGCCATGACTTTGGCTGACGGCAGGGCATACTGCCGCCAACCACATCATCTGCAGGCTGCCATGGTCCCTGCCGTTAGCTGATGACTACCTGACAACTGGAGACTGTCAGCAACTGCCGGC
Organism: Palaemon carinicauda; assembly: GCF_036898095.1. NCBI lineage: Eukaryota > Metazoa > Arthropoda > Malacostraca > Decapoda > Palaemonidae > Palaemon > Palaemon carinicauda. Next base: position 1,996,229 of record NC_090747.1, on the reverse strand, counting down.
TCAGCCAGTGGCCAAGATGGCTGCCGGTAGCTGGCGGCTGCCAGCAGCCATGATGGCCGTGAGTGGGAAGTCCCTTCTGTCCCCAAGGTTCTCCAGTCCTCCCTGGACTGCTGCTACAGGTTCTGTTGCCGGGGTACTGCCAGCCAGGCCGGCACAGATAGTGCTGACTCATTTGGCTGCACGCCGACTGTACTGATACTGCTGGAAGCTTGCCGGCCGGCAATGTATCGGCGGTACCTTGCCGGCAATAGTACTGTAGCTGCATGGAAGCCTGAATGGAACATTCTCCTCTTCTATTAGAACCTTCTTTCTGGAGAGAGGCAGTCAAATAAGACTTTTACATCCTTAATTACTGTATACATTCACAGTAAGGAGTAGCCTTTTTTCCATGCTATCTCTCTCTCTCTCTCTCTCTCTCTCTCTCTCTCTCTCTAGCTAGCATGCCGGGTATGCCGGCAAGACCTAGCTATGCCGGCAACATGCCAGCTGAACTACTGTGTGTGTTATACAGGTAGCCAGTATATCTGCAGTATAGATTATACCGCAGATAGAAAACTACTCTATATTTTATACTAGTAGTTATTTCCAATATATTTTGGATATCCAACACAGGCATTTGCTGAACCCAATCCTATATTGAATGAAGAGGATTTCTTCAATATCCTGATTAGAATCAGTATTAGGATTACCCTACAATATTAAACACTTCAAGGCAAGAGTAATACACTCCTAACCCTTAAAGGGTAGAGCCTTTTTCCTTGAGTCTCCCTGATCAGGAAACTCTATATTTTAATATAGTAGGAAGACTACAGCAAATAGGCTGAGTGGGATATACAAATATATGTCTTTATTTTCCTAGTCCAGCTGGCTTCATGCTAGATGGACCATACTGTCATATGCTACTATGAAGGTAGCATGATGACTAGACTACAATACATGATGTACAGCAGCCAGTAAATTGCAATATAGACTTACTGCAATTAGAAAACTACGGTACCATTATACAGTAGTATTTTCTGACATACCTTGTGTACCCTTATACAAGCATTCCGCTGGTACCGCTCATATATTGAATGAAAAGTTTTCTTCAATATTCTGATCGAGAATCAGTCATCCTGACCCCACAGTATTAACATTATTTTGGGACAGTGATTTAATACTTCTCTACCCCTTGGAGTTACTTAATAGAGAAATGTCCATGTAGTTAATACTGAGGGGAGGTAACAGCATTTGCTCACAGGGATACACAAGTATGTATCTCCTACTATTCCTAGATAGCTTACTATCCTAAGCTACTCTATTGTAAAGGACATTTGCATGTTGATTGTCAAGGAGATAACCCATTTTTTACTCATTTGGTTTTCCTTTCTTTACAGGAGGAACACCAGATACCTTGTGCTGCAGTCCTCTGCAAGGCCAAGAGTAAGTATTTTTACAGCCATAATACTTGCAGGTTTCATGCCCCCTGCAATATTATTTCCGAATCCTTACATTATTGGAACCCACAGGTTTGCAACATATGTCGGACATTAATGTGTGAAGGTTTTGAAAATCCTAAGTGTACGGAGACTAGGGATACAGCTCAATATGAATTACGCAACTGGGTGAGAGGCTTTCAAAAGATCTCTCCGGGACCTTTCCTACCTAATGATAGGATGCGTAAGCTACTATTTCCAGAAGCAATTGAGAAAATAGTAGTGCCTCAGGAGCCAACTACATCCCCTGACGGCCAGAAAACCTTTGGGATTTAGGGCAAGAAGTGCCCCAGGGTAGAAGAGAAAAATGTTGTGTCGTAATTTCCTCCGCCTATGCCGGCTATAGAGCCAGCAATGTCGACATCTTCGTCTTCTACCCCTCTTTTGGATAATGTGGTACAATTATGTATCCAGCTGCAGAATCAAATAGAGAGCTTTTGTGAACAAAACGAAAAGCAGGAAGTAAAACGCAAGATAGAGCCTTGTAAAGCTTCTCTTGTCGCTTCCCAGGGGTTCAATCAAACGACCCATGAAAGAAGACCTACCAACATGCTCCATAACCAATCCCTGGAGAAAATAGGTGCTGTTCCTTTGGACAAAATTCAATTTTGGCCAAGCTTTGATGCTTTCGCTAATTGTTGGGTTCGACTGAAGTACGAACCAAAGTCAAGAAAAGGAACGGAACCAAAGGAGGTCATGATTCTCGAACATGATGAGGCACACACTATCCTTTCAGGTAGTCTAAGAAAGGCGGGTTATTCAGAGTCGAAGGTATTTTCACTGAATGACAGACACCCTTCCTTTCTTGCTCCTACTTCACTCTCATTCCCCTTTATGGGGAAGGCATTTACTTCTGTTGCCAAAGCGGTAGAGGCGGGTGAGCCATGTCCCACACTCGATGAGTGCAAGCCAGCTTTTCCCGGACGGGAAAAGGATTGGAAGGAAGTCCATTTGACATTTTCAGTAGGAAAATTAGACAAGGATGTCGCAAGTCGACAATTCAAGGTATGTCTCCTTAAATTGTCTGAGTTGCTCTTGTATAATGAACATGAGTCAAAGGAGAAACTTACGGCATCCCTTTCTCTAAAAAACTACATAGAGTTGTGTTTAACCTACGAAAATACCCCAGACATGCTCATGGTCATAGGCAAAATGCATATGGCTACCCTGGTGAAGGACCTTTACGCCTTTATGAAGGCTAGGAGAGCATGTAGAGAGTTTGTGTTCGCTGCCGCAACAGTGAAACACGAAACAAGGAAGCTAATATCTTCCAACATCTGGGGTAAAGACCTCTTCCCACACGAGGTCATTGAGGAAGTAATTAAGAACGCCACTATGGAGAACATAAGTCTTCTCCAAAAATGGGGCATTCCTTCAAAGAGAAAATCTTCCGTGGTTGTGGGTCCCCAACCTAAAAAGAAGATCGAAAATGCTGGAAATATCCGGGCTGCTCAACAACATCCCACTATTCCAGTGACCATGATGCTACAGGCAGATGGTCAAAAGTCTAAGCCTGCTGACTTCGGCTAGGAGGAACATTCCCTCAGGATCGCAGGACCTTTGATCCTTCGGTCCAAAGCCTATTCAAGATGAGCCATTGATGGGAAACAGAAATGTCCCTACCATCGTTTCCTTACCTTCTCCTACAGTTCAAAACCCTCCTGAAGGAGTATACCTGAGAGCTATAGAGTATACAGGTGGTAAGAAAAATATAGCTCATCGAGTTCCATGGAAGTCTGTTTTGTGTTCACGAGGAGTCAAGAAATCTATGAGTCATTCTGAACTTGTCACCGCTCAACAAGTTCATAAAAAACAGCTAGTTCTGAATGTTAATCCTTCTGAACATATGGACCTGGTTCCAATTAGGGGTTCTCGTAGTCTTGTCAGACCTGAAAGGTGTCCTTCGGAACCCTCCAGTCAACCACCCCCTTCCTCCTATCTAGAATTCATGTTACAGAGAGTAACATTCATCCCAGGAAAGATACGTGTCGGACTCACAGTCCTAAGTATCTTCATAGGATTGACGAACTTAGTCACGTCAAAGTCAAGCCTAGAAATAGTTCAGGTATTAATATACCTGATCAAGAGGCTGGGGTGGTCAGCACCCGAAGTGTATGGCCAATGTGCATTCAAAGAGATGACCCAGTTCCTGGGACATCACGGATGCAAGATAAGCTTCTAGAAGTCTCGACTTTCTCCAGCTCAGGGGTTTCGATGGTTAAAAAACTATTGAAGCCCTCAGTCACATCAACTCTCCTTTCCCTTGGGAATATAAAGGGAGCTCGTGAGGTCTGTCAAGAGACTCAGGTAATCAGTCAGATTGCCATAATGCCAACAGGGGAAAGCGCTGAACTTTCCCAAGTTCGCAATAGTGACAGACCTTGTGCTAAGGGCACACCCAAAAGATGCGTTAAGAGCCTGGAGAAAACATGCATCAAACGCTTGAAGAGATGAAAAAAGACTGAAATCGGTCCCTCTTTAATCGCTTCTCTATCAAAAATTAAAGCACGAAAGTCCCAAGACTCTGCTGGTCCTTTCATGGGTTGGGAAGCCCCCTCCACACAGACCAGACTCCCTACGACTGATCTGGGACACCGAAGAGATAATAAGACGTCACAATCGAACGTCTCATACAGTCTTGGTGAAGTTACCCATCCCTCTCTTAAAGGGATGGCACCTACCAGCAGTTCATTTACAACTGATCCACAATGTGACGGTGGATACTCTATTTCAATCCAAGCCGATAGAGTTGGAATGGTCCATGAATGCAGACATATTCCCTCTCAGATGGGAACAAGTCCCGGAACTGCAGATAGACCTCTTCATCACGAGCGTCTTCAAGAAACTACCTCGATATGTAGCCCCATACGAGGATCCTCTAGTGGGACTGATAGACGACATGTCTCTGGAATGAAAGGGATGGACTCAGGTATACCTGTTTATCCCATCCAATCACCTGCTGAAGGTCCTCAACAGGCTCAGATACTTCTAAGGGGGCGTAGCTCTTTTGGCTCCCAGATAGCCCAAGAGCAAACTCTCCTCCCTAATGAAGAAACTGAAGATAAGGCTGGTCCTAGTGCTGATCCTAGGTATATTTCCGAAGGTTTAGAAATTAACTGCCTTTCTTTTATCACAGAGAACCCAAACAATTCATTTCATGATTTTCTCGCTCTAGTTGTTAGAAAAAGGTTTGGGATCTCAGAAGGTAATATAGAATTCTTCGAAGAATATAAGGCCATATCAACTAGAAGACAATAGGAGTATTCCTGGAAAAAGTAAGTTGCGTTTGTCAAAGCAAAAGGACCGAAAGAAATTTCAATGAACTTCTGTCTGTCCTTCTTTGTCCACCTTCATAGCCAAGGTCTGGCGGCCAATACGATAAATACGTGCAAGTCAGCCTTGACTAGGCCTCCGCTATATGCCTTTCAAGTGGATCTGGCGAATAAAATCTTTAATAAGATCCCGAAGGCATGTGCTAGGCTTAGGCCCGCAGTACCACCAAAGCCCATCTCTTGGTCTTTGGACAAGGTCTTACATTATGCCTCATCTGTGAACAATGAAGATTGTTCTCTTAAGGATCTAACCCAAAAGATTATTCTTCTGTTTGCTATAGACTCTGGGGCTAGAGTTAGTGAAATAGTGGCCCTATCCAGAGATGAGGGTCACATTCAGTTCACGGAAGTAGAAGAACTGAATCTCTTTCCTGATCCATTCTTTCTCGTTAAGAGGTGGGGTCCCTGGAGAATCTGCCCTCTGAAGGAAGATGTCTCTCTATGTCCTGTAGAGTGTCTAAAGGTCTATCTTCGTAGAACTTCAGACTTCAGGGGAGGACAGCTCTTTAAAGGAGAAACTTCTGGATCAAATTTATCCCTAAAACAACTAAGGGCGAAGCTCACCTACTTTATTCGTAGAGCGGGTCCAGAGAGTACTCCCGCAGGTCATGATCCGAGAAAGATTGCTTCATCACTGAACTTCTTTCAGTATATGGACTTTGAGCGCCTTCGTCCATACACTGGATGGAAATCATCCAGAGTGTTTTACAAACACTATGCAAAACAAGTGCATGAACTGAAACACTTCGTAGTGGCGGCAGGTAGTGTATTAAAACCTGCCCCCTAATTACTGTGGTAAACAGTTAATGGTTTGGGACCTCATATGTCCTCGCACATGTAATGGATGAAAATCATACAGAGTGTTCTACAAACACTATGCTAGACAAGTCCATGATATGAAGCAATACTTGGTGATGCCAGGTAGTATTAACTTAACATGCCGTCTAAATTCTACGATGGACAGCTAATTGACTGGGAATGTCAATTAAAGGGAGAAGAGGTCATCCTTCCTAGGTGTGACTACTTTTGATTAAGTGTTACCATGATAACACTAGCTCTGTTCAAAATCCCAGGTGTGGAATTATATAGATAGCACTAGTGCCGGTGTACGAAGTACACAGTGCGGATAAAAGTAACCAGTACAGGAATTATGAAGAAAAATTGTTTTACAATTTTTCTTCAGTCTGAGAGTGGCACTCATCATTTCTTCCTTCAAGAAAGAAATATAGTAACTGTACTCATTACAGGTATAATCCCATTGTCATACTACATTAATTTTACTAAACATCTCTTTTAGTCATTTATTATGAATAAATGTCTATTAGAATGTAGTGTGTCCACTTTCGCTAGACAATTGTATGTATACATGCCAGAGTTCTCCTCATATATTTGTATGCATCAAATAATAGATATAAGAGACACTGGTTGTATTTTAGCAAAATATACAACTGTGACACTATTTATATATTCAGTGTATACTTATGTTTGGTCATACAATATATGTTTACCTCGAGACCCCTTTTCTACTGTCTAGATGACTCTTCCCTGTAGAAGGCAGGAAGCACTAACATTGTTTATGATTAGTGATGGTGACGAATAACGGTGACGTCACTAGTCTCAATTGGTCCCCATGACCATAGAAAAGGTTGCTATAAGGTTAAGGCACTGATGAAAATCCACAGATACACTAATGCTCTGGTATGCTTCCATCAGCATGACATGGCTTGAACCCAAAAAACGGATTTTGAGCGAAGCGAAAAATCTATATTTGGGTGAGATAGCCATGTCGTCCTGATGGACCCACCCATCTCTTCTAAAAAGAAAAGATCTTCATAGTATCTTCCCCGTGGTACTGTATCTGTAACACCATGCTCAATGCTACAAGGAATGTCCGCCATCGTGGGAATGGCGCTGTTATCATACTCAACAGTAGTACGAGAACGGTGTAGCCTTGATACGGCTCACTTTTATTTTGCCACTCCTCCTCGAAGCGTAAACGCTATTAGGGGTGCAGATTGCTATGAGGGGTGTCAAGAATATGTCCCTGATATTTTGCGATATCCTTGAGAGACAATTTAAGGATATTTGCGCCAGGAGTTAGAATTCTGGATACCTAAAGGTAAAATTCTCTGGGAATATCATTGTACTACATATATCCCTTAGGAAGCTACTTTAAGGGGAACTTCCATCAGGACAACATCACTATCTCACCTAAAAATAGATTTTTCGCTTCTCTCAAAATCCGTTTATTGACGAGATTTTTAAAAACATTTTGAGTGCTGCTCCAAGTGCTGAATATGATCAAGAATTCTCGTTGGTGAAGGTTTACCTCAACGAAATCCAATCCTATCTGCATGAATTGAAAGCACATAATATTGATTTATTCGAAGTGGGGTCCTCTGGGCGTAAATTTGTGAGCCATATAGTATTTAATAAACCCCCCATACCAGTAAAGAGAGAGTTAGTTCACAAATTAGATACTAATTATCCTAATATTCTTTCTAATTATAATTAAATTATCAAAACTTCATCTAAAACTGTTTCTTTTCCAATAGGAAAAGGAACTTCACTAAAACCTCTAGTAAACCTAGTCCTAGCAGTTCATTTAAACCTAAAGAAAGTAAGGTAGGTATAAGTACGATTCAGAATTTTAAATTTGCAAATAAAGTTACTAAATTTATTTGTAATCTATGTGCAGCTGAAGGCCATACTTTGGGAAAATGTGTCAACTTTAATGATTATAATGATAAAGTGGCCAGACTGAGGGAACGTTCACTATGCACTAGATGCGCTGGTTCAGGCCACGAACACAATGAATGTTACAGGAAACAAAATAAGTTAAGGTTTGAATGTCTGTTGTGTAAAAAGAGGGAACACATAACTCCTTTGTGCCCTTCTTTGAATAAAGCCGAACTAACTACTAAAACCAACGTAAGCTTATGTTTTGCTCGACGAAGTTTTGATGCGTCTTACATTTTACCTACTGTGACTTTGTATTTAAGAAATGTCAAAAAGACTAGGAAAGTCAGATGTCTGTTTGACACTGGCAGTCAGGGATCATATATTTCCGAATCTGCCGCTAAAGATCTATGTCAGGATGTAGAGGCGTTGTATGCTTTGGAGTGTGATGTAAGCACATATATAGGTCAAGAAACTAAGGGCTTCAAGCAAATGTCCACTGGAATAAATATAAACAATAATTTAATTATCATACCTTTATTACTTGACAAATCGCTTAATACAAACTTTGAAGTGCCCGGCATGAATCAAATAATAAATAAATTTAAAGAAAAAAAAATTGCTTTATTGGATGAGACTTTTTGTGACCACAGAAACCAAGAAAGTATGAAGGTTGACATGTTAATAGGAATATATAACATTCAGTTTTTACCTTCGGTAACTTTGACTAAAATGTTGGGTGGGACTTGTATAGTCGCAAATAATATAGAAGCTCCTGTTGGTAATGTGTTCAACTTTTTTGATGAGGCAGAAAGTAGAGCTGTTATGGACTCCATAGTTAATAAGAAAACACCGAATGTTTAAACAAAAAGCGTGGTAAAATTGGTAAAGGATCCTCTAAAATCTTATTTCAATCCACTAGAGCATATATTAGAAGACAGTGAGGTAGACAATGGACTTGAACACCCTTTTAGTTTTGAATCCTTGGGAATAAAAAAGTGTGAACAAGAATTGGTCTCCTTTGATAAAGATCAAATTGACAGATTTAGGGAGGGGATCTCTTTTGATAAAGGATTCTATCATGTAGAATTGCCCTGGTATACTGATAAAATTGACAGCGTCCTATCTAATCATTTTGTTTCACTTAAGGTATAAGACCTAACAGTAGAGTATCTTGGTAAAAAGGGTCTCATTAACAAGTACCAGGAAGTTTTTGATAAACAACTTGAGGATGGTATAATCGAGGAAATTAAAGTAAGTCCTTCTGAGTATCATAGTTATGTATGGATTCCAGTTATGACATTAGAAGAGCAAGATACCACAAAAATCAGGCCAGTATGTAACCGTTCTTTAAAAACTTATAGGGAATTGCCTTCACTTAATGAAGCAGCTTATCCTGGGATAGATTTAATGGGCTCAATATTGAAATTGCTCTTTTACTTTAGAAGTAATAAATATGTAATGTTGAGCGACGTTAAACAAGCTTTTTTGATGATTAAATTGAAAAATTAAGTGGATAAAAATAGGTTTTGTTTCTTTTGGAAACGGGGGAATAAATTAGTATCTTATCTCTACAAAACAATAATTTTTGGTTACACTTCTTCACCTTTTATATTGAATTTTATTATGAAACATTACGCAGAAAGTTATCCTGATGATAAGTGTAAAGAAATATTAACCAATAACTTTAATGTAGACAATCTTCTTATAACTGGTAATAATATTGACGAAATGAAAAATTTGTATAAGCAAGCTAATGATAGGATGGAACAAGGGGGCTTTATTTTAAGGTCTTGTAACTCCAATTGTGTAGAGTTGAGAGAAGAAATGGCATCTGATAATAGACTTGTTGAACGTTTTTGCGAAGAGGATAAAGTATTGGGTTATAGATTCAACGTAAATAATTATTCTTTCAGTTTTGCGCCTTGTAAAATAGACAAAAGAAAAAAATTGTCACAAACTTCTAAAATATTTAATTCTTTGAATATAGTCCTTCCTGTAACAATAAGAGGCAAAATTTTAATGAGAAAAATATGGAAATTAGATGTTGGTTGGATCAAAATTTACCTAAAGACATTTATGGGGAAATGAAAATTATTAGTAGAGATTTTGAAATGTTATCTGAACTTAAATTTCCAAGAGAGTCCCTTAATGAACTAGACTCGCATGGTCTTCACATATTTTGTGATAGCTCTGTGGAGGCCTATGGGTTTGTGGCCTATGCGGTTAATCAAAATGATAAAACTTCTTATTTGTTCTTGAAATCTAAATTGCCTCCACTGAATAAGAGAAATGAACATAGTGTCCCTACTGTGGAACTAATGGGAGTAATTCTAGCTTTTAAATGTTTATCCTCCTTACTAAAAGCCTACAATAATATAAATATTCAATTCATTAATATTTGTGTGGATGCTCAAGTGGTTTTAAATTGGCTATTGACCAGAGAAACTAAAATAAAATCTAAATTTGTTAGAAATAGAGTACTTGAGGCAGATGGTCTTAAAGTTGAAATATCTAAGCTATATAAACTACCTGTCTTATATCACTATGTAAATACTGAAGAAACTCCTGCTGACTTGATCACCAGAGGTTTGTCCTATACTAAATATTTAAGTAAATCGACTTATTGGCTAGAAGGTCCTGAATGGTTGAGTAATGATTTTGACAAGTGGCCTCTTTTCCCTTTATTGAGCATATCGCCTTACTATAAGCATCAAATAAGTACAGTATGCACCATGCAAATAAATAAAGTAAACGCTGGTATTCTCAATATGAATAAAATGTCAAATTATGAACAATTGTTAAGAATTACAAGTTACTTGTTCAAATTTTGTAGTATGTTAAAGGGTGGTGATCCTGAAAAGAAAACCTTAGAGTATTGGGTGAAAATTGCACAGAAAGAATACTTTTCAGTAGAATTAGATTTTTTACAAAGCAGTGCCAATATTACTAATAATATACTTCTTCTAGTGTCCAATTTAAATCTATTTTTGGATTCAAAGAGTATAATTAGGTCTAGGGGAAGAATATCTAAGTGTTTGTACTTTGACTTTGATGTTCATAACCCAGTATTAATTCCTAAAGAGCATAGGTTCCCTCATTGTTAATAAAGCATTGTCATTTGAAGGTACAACATTTAGGAATAGGCTCTACATTGAACTACATTAGGGAACAGGGATTTTGGATTCCCAAGGGAAGGTCAGCAGTAAAGACTGGGCTGAGTAGTTGTAATATATTTAGGAAGTTTAATGCCTTAGATTACAGATACCCGAAGTTTACAGATATGCCTAAACCCTAGATGAATTTAGTCAAGCCTTTTCAGCATATAGGTATTGATTTCACTGGACACCTTTGGGTTAGGGATGAGTTGAGTGGTAAGACCACAAAAATTTTCATATTAGTTTTCACTTGTCTTAACGTGCGCGCTGTGCACTTTGAATTGTTACCAGACATGTACACTAAAAATTTTGTTCTCGCTTTTCAAAGATTTAGTAATATATACACAATACCTCTACAGTGACAACGCTTTGTCTTTTCTCAAGGGTGGAAGTATCCTTGAAAGGTCTTTGGAGTCTCAGGAATTTCAATCTGAACTAAGTAAATGTAAAATAAAACACATTAAACTACCTTTATATTCAGCATGGGTTGGTTCGGCTTAGGAGAGATTGATTAGAGTATTAAATAATTGTCTTTATAAAGTAATAGGAAGGTCTAAATTAACTTACTTTGAATTATTAACTACCCTTTCTAATATTCAATTAGCGATAAATTCCAGGCCTTTAACATACAGATCAAACTCAGAAAATTTATAGTTTATAACTCCAAATTCCTTTATCAAATTCCATGGTAATTCATCCCTTATTTTGAGAAAAGATGATTGTGATGTTTGGTTGGACGATTCTAGTCAACCTTCTTTAGAGAGAACTGTACAAATACAGGAAGAAATTATTGAAAATTTTAAGAAATTGTGGTATGAAAATTATCTCTTAAGCCTGAGAGCACATAGTAGAAATTTGTACCAAAGGAAGTGGGAAAATAGGATTAAAGTTGGTGACATTGTCCTAATTAAAGCAATTAATAAGCCCAGACCAGATTGGATGATGGGTAAGGTATTAGAATTAATATTAAGATTTTACTATAACATTAGGTCAGTGAAACTAAAGCAAGGTAATGGGGTTATAGAATTATATTTGTAGTCTTTATCCTATGGAACTATAAGTGACACATGCTATAATATATAGGCCAACCAGAGACAATTCGATGGAAATTGAGGTAGAAACAGGCAGTATAAATAAACCTGAATATATTCACGTTGAACAAGGCGAAAGGTCTGTAAGACCCAAGAGAAAGACTACCGAAAGATTTGAAAGAATGCTAAGGGAAAATTAAGATAATTTGTAAATACTGCTTTTCGGTATATTATTTACTGTAATTACTATTCTTAGGTTTTTATTTTGACTAAAATGCTACACACTCGAAACTTTTTCAGTGTGAGGATATACTTTATTAAATGTTTTATTCTTTAACTATAAACAAGGATTAAGGGCTTTGCAAATATTTACTTTTTCGGTAATAAGTAAATAAAACTAAATACGTAAAACAAAGTAAAATTAGGAGATAGCCTATAGTAAACTAAACTAAGTTAAAATTGGTGTAAATATATAGATAAAATGCTACACTTAAAATAAAGTGAAGTCAAGTTAAAATGCTATTATTGCTATACCTAAAATAAATTGAAGACAAGTTAAAATGCTACACTTTTAGTAACGTGAGGATGGTACTAAAATAACTTAGCCATACTTTTTATTTAGCGTTGTTGGAAATAATTATTTAACACAGTAGCCAGATTGAAGGTGACCTTAATAAATAATGTATAGTTAATGAAGATATTCATTGCGCTCTATAATTGCAATCCTTTGTGGGGAGTGTGTTGGAAACCAAAAATAAACTATAGAGGTACGAGTTGCAAAAGAAATGGAAAGCAAAACTGTTTCCTTACATGGAATATAGTTAACGTTAAATTGATTAATTCAATCATATAGGATTGATATTTGTGTCTGACTGTGGGCAAGGCCAATAGAATTTTACAGGTCAACCCACGCGCAGCTTTCACTCGGATAGCCGTTATTAATGTGACGTCACTAGGTACAACTGAGACACGTGTCCTCTCTCTCTCGCTTTCTTTCTCTCTGTCTCTCTCTGACTGCTTATCCATAATCTCATTTAATTATACTGTTATTATTATTATTATTATTATTATTATTATTATTATTATTATACTTTTGGTAATATAAAATAATGATGATGATAATAATAATAATAATAATAATAATAATAATAATAATAATAATAATAACAACAGCCACCAACAGCAACAACAACAATAATAATAACAATATCAGGTGTAATACAATAATAATAATAATAATAATAATAATAATAATAATAATAATAATAATAATAATAATGCTATGATTATTATTATTCTTTTACTCTTGATACTATTATTTCTATTATTATAATTTTACTCCTTATATTATTATCATATTGTTTTTATTGTTATGGTTATCATTATTATTATCATTAATAATTATTACTGTTATCATATATGATGGAGGCGATTTATATTTATACAATGGTGACATCTCAATAATCATATTTCGAAATTTAAGAAAAAAATATGCTAAAGTGCAAAATTGACCAGACGAAAAAAGTTTGTGATCTAATTTATTTCATAATATTGCCCTGAGACAGATTGAGTTTGAAAGAAATGGATGTCCGACCTTCTGGGCCGCTCATTACAGACTGACCATAGGTTCAGCCTAGGACCTCTTTTGAACCTATTGACACCAGGGATGCGCAAACGAAAAAAATTTCAAGCGGCCGTGGGTTTACCTGTTAAAATTCTATTGGCCTTGACTGTGGGGAATAGCCATTCGGTCGTTAGCTTGACTCGAAGCTTTATCTATTTTTCATAATAAATTGAAAATAAATAACCTATTGCTACTTAGTATAGTAACTATTAGCGTTAATGATAATTAAAATGAACAATAATATTAAACTTATGAATTAAATGACTTATATTAGTAATTGCCTAATAGGCATCAAGTTCGCGCGTGCGTAATATGTACCTGTCAAAGGTAAGAAGTAAAATACCTCGGAGGTTACCACAGCCACGGCGAACAGTTCTAATAAAAAGTACTCAGTGGAAAGGCTGGCATCTTCATAAGAATTTAACTCTGAACAAAACTAAAAGTTCAAATTCCAAGACGACAACAATTTTGGAACACGTCAACATTTGTGATAAATGTCTATATTATTTTGTATCTTTGGACATGTCTAGGGAAAAGGGTAATGTACGGCAATATCACAAAGTTTTATTATTGGAGCTACTCTTTAATGTAAGTTGTTTTGGTTGTTAAATAATTGTTTTGTTCATTAAATATAAGTAAGGTTGAAGTAAAATTAAATTCCAACATTACAAATGACGTGGTTACATTTTCAATTTTGTTTTTAAAGAATGCTAGAAAAATATTAGCTACTTCCTGGTCACTGTATCCATCAGGTAGCTCCTATTCTTTTACAATTCCCATTATACCATTCAAGAAACGAGATAACTTATTTATGTCTGTTGCTGCTTCGAGGATCTTTCTCTTATAGTATTATTTTTTTTCCTTCTAAGTAGGTAGTTATATTGACACCCAGCAGTTTTGTACTCTACCCAAGTACTTTCAGATTTTAACCTATTCCACTTTCTTTCTTTACATCTTATTCCCCTCTTTTTCACCATAGTCTCTCCATCAAACCAAAGAGATTGGTCTTTTACGGTTATAGTCTTTTCCATCTCTGAGCACATGGTATCATATTCACTTTTACTCACTTTATTATAAATGGTCATAAGACAGTTAGCACACTTGGCTCCTAACAGACGTTGGTCAACATGAACATAGGGAATATTGATAGCATCGTTTATTTCCTTTGTAACTCCTTCAATAAATATCATATGCCGAGTTAAAAGTTTATATAATACAAACTACAAAGTAATTAACACTACAACTGTTGAAATTATTTTTGAACGCTAATGATCAAATTGGATAATATCATTACGTTTTATTGTTTTAACTATATTTATAGGATTTAAAATCTAGAATTTACCTGTAATTCGATGTTAAGAGTATAGTAAAAAGTCTGGGATAAGGCTTGAGATTGCGTTTTCTATCGAAGTTCTTGTCAAAGCAATGCATAAAGAGTGGATTTGAATGCAATGTAACCTAGGAAAAATACTACTTTTTCTTATAGAAAAAATTACGCGATCTTCGAAAATGACACTTGTTCCCGTCGCAAATGAATAGTTTCAGAAATATATATACATCTATATCCTACGATAATGGGGGACCCTCAGTAGGAACTCAGGGTTTTGGGTGGAGAAAGCATACTGGGGAAACGATATATAATCGTAAAAAAGCCTTTTCTTCTCTATACATTACCTTCTTGAGTGTTTAATAAACGGAGGAAAATACAAAACAGTATATCCGGATAAACTTTGGAGGTGCTGTTGCAAAGATTATGTCTCATGAAAAAATACAGTAACCAGTGCTGCCTACGTCTGATGTAGATCAAATGTTAGCATTCCGTGCTAACATTAGCACCTGTATGTACGTACGTTCATGCATACCAGTTTTCGACCTGCGCAAATACCGCGTCCCCCTGCGCAGAAGCTTTCCCCCACCAATTACTCGTTTTATTCTATACCTTTTAAAATCATCTCATTTTATATTCCCATTCAATATTATTTATCATACATTTCATTCTATCTTCCTATATTGGGTTTATTTCTTTTGTTATTCCCTTTTCACTCCCCGGTTCCACATAAATACTTTCTCTGGACTAGTTCCCCTATCTACTTCATTCATGTTTACCCTCTAGACTCCGTTGTTTTTCCGTTAACCAATCATGAACCGATACGTATTCAAAGTTTACACAAGGGGGTTGTCAACTGATATTTCCCTACCCCCTTCCTTTATCTCTTTAAGTGGTCAGTTCATACCCCTTCCACCAAATCCTTTTTCCCTTGAAACCTTTGTCCTAGTAAGGTGTCCGTCATTTCAGGTGAGATTTTTTTTTTCGTATTTTGCGATGGAGGATGTTATTGATACTTGTAATGGCTGCAGTATCCCATACCTAAAAGCATTTGCTAAATTCCCTGGTGATTTTTATGATTCTTCAGCCAATGTTGATAATTTCCTGAAAGCACACATCGTAATTCCTCAACTCTTACAGTGCCCCAATTGCCAATCCCAAGTGCCGTTCCCTCCTATCTTACAGGAAAGACATTCACGTGTTTTATTGTAATACCGAAAGCCCCGATGCCCCTCAACCATCCACATCCCAGTCATAGGAGTTAATCCGTCAGTCTCACCCTCCCGTGACCCGCAAGTTTCGACGTCTTCTTCGTAAAGGTAAGTCATTCCTCAATAGTCATTATATGTGTTTTGTGACCGGGGCACTCCTAGTTTAGGTTAGGTGGGGTTTGTTAGGTTCAGTACCATTTTTGGACTTTTTATATATTGTGTAAAACTTCTATGGAAAAATTATCTAAAATACGTATGGAAATATCTAACATTACTATCGAAAGTAATGTCACCGTACCGTTGGTAACTCTGTGTATCATTCGTAACATGGAGAATTTTACCATTCTCAGTAAATACCTGAGGTTTGTGACCTGTCATACTACTAGGTTAGGTTATGTGGGTTTGTTAGGTTCTGTGCCCTTTTGTACTTTTTATATGTTGAGTAAAACTTATATGGAAAAATTATTTAAAATACGTATGGAAATATCTAGCGTTGCTATCGCTAGTAATGTCACCGTGCCGTTGGTAACTCTGTGTATCATACGTCAACGTTGGTAACACTGTGTATCATTGGTAACGTTGCTAATGTTATCGTTCGCACCGTTGAACAAGTGCTTATATTTAAATTTTTTATCACAACATATATGACAACAGTGATTATATTTAACCATTTTAACAGAAAATATATGTTTTCCTGTAGGAAATAACATGATTTAACCGATTTTCACCTTCATTTCCAGCAACCAATTCAGCAACTTAAAGTTAGACTAATTGGTTGATCTGTTTGTTTGCAGTTGAAATGAAGGTAAAATTCGGTTAAATAACGTTATTTACTATAGGAAAACATATATTTTCTGTTCGAAATCACACCCTGTAATACAATACAAAATTAACAATTATTCCCACAGTCGAATATAGCATGAAGTTTTTTTATTCATAAAAAAGCAGAGTTTAGCTCCTTCAAGAGATAAAATTGCTTTTGTAGTCAGTATTAATGTTATTATTTCGGATTCCAAATTTAAATTTGAGAAATTAAATTCCAAGTAACTCACAAGCGCAAACACAGGCACACGAACAATAATAATGATTAGAAGGAGCATTATTATTATTATTATTATTATAACACCTCTCTCTCTCTCTCTCTCTCTCTCTCTCTCTCTCTCTCTCTCTCTCTCTCTCTCTCTCTCTCTCTCTCTCTCATAAGTTTTTCATGTACACTATGGATCGCCGTATATATATATATATATATATATATATATATATATATATATATATATATATATATATATATATATATATATATACATTTGAACGTGTTTTTTTTCATATTTCAAATAAGCCATATATATTAAAACATTAAAGTCTGGATTCTCTTAACGACCTTGGGATCAGAGCCCCAGGTGGAATCGCCCAAAGACTATAATAATAGACCGGCCGGAATTTGAACTCTCGTCCAAGATATCTGTATGACAGTGACCATACCACTCACTGGCATAGATATCCTGTTGATCCAGGTGAGTTGTTCATATAATGCATATCAAATTCAATATCAGTGTTGACATTAACATATTTGTTTTCCAGATAATCTTTGCCTACATATTTCTCGGTTTTTTTTTTTTTTTTTTTTTTTTTGCAGCAAATCCTCAGATTTTGTAAAAGAAAATATGGCAATAGGTATAAGGAATAACGTTTTAGGTACAAATTATTTATTTCAGAAACGTCATCATGATACTCTAATAACAAACAAACACACTGAAATATAACTGAAACATTTATATTGAAGATAAGAAAAGCTGAAAATTAAACTTTAAAAGATTCAGTTAGACAGCAAATAGTTACTTTAGTTTAAAATAACACTAAAACGTAGCACTAAAAGAAAAGCGAAAATTTAATACAATAACAAGAAAAGACAAAATATAAATATATATGAGCACCAGCAAATGATATAGTTACTATTGACATGAACAATAATATTAAATGTTAAAATTACCATAAACTCAAACCCTCAAGATTTCAATGTCTTTGTTTTGTCATTTCAGATTTGTTTCTTTTGATTTAGTTTCCTTGCAGTAGTTGGTGTTTTATAGATTTTTAACAGCCCATATTTCATGACCAGTGGGAGGCCAAGGCATAATCAAGAGAACCTAACGCTCTTTTATTCTGACTGAAATACATTTGGATGATTGGCCTCCATAGAATAAGTTCACATCTGAACAAGAAATCCTATATAGGCTACTATAATATCATAATTTCCTGAACTTTTCTTAATCAAAATATATATTTTTTAAGCACAATTATATTGAAGGACTATTTTAATAACTAGTTTTTTTTCCAAAAAGGTAAGAAATTCAAATACAATCATGAAATGTCAAGAAAAGTAAAATACTAATTATCTCCTTTTTTCCATCTGGACACTATAAAAAGTTTTATTAGCTTTATTCATAGAGTTTTATATAAAATATTTGGAATAGCAGAGATTAGTGGCAATTTCATCAGTTTTATTGAAGTCATACGCTATACTGAGGGCTTCATATCATCATTACGTATTATTGTTTTAACTATATTTATTAATATCTTTAATTTACCAAAAAATCGATGTTAAGAAGGGGATAGATGGTCTGTGTGGTGGAAAAAAATGATGGATAAAGTGGACTGTATATTTAATGTTGTTACTGACTATAAAACGGCTACAAATGTCTTTTCGTAACAACTACCACTGCTCCCTTTACGGCTTCTAAGGAATAACGGGAGATATCTCTCCCCCAATAAACCATTAATTAGTATAACCGATATTCAGTAGTACTGCAGTCATATAACTCTCAACAATAGGACTACACTCTAAGTCCTTTCATCTACTGAGCAGTCCTTACTGACATGAACTCAGCTCATAAGTTTCAATAAGATACAACGAGACAAGTTTCTCTCTCTCTCTCTCTCTCTCTCTCTCTCTCTCTCTCTCTCTCTCTCTCTCTCTCTCTCTCTCTCTCTCTCTCTCTCTCTCTCTATCGCGGGTAGATTTTCCGACCTTAGAGGATCGCAGTTGTAGTCTCGTTTTCTATAAGTTGTACAAACTTCTTAGTATGAACACCTTGATGTTAATTAAGTATCAGATCAATTCTTAATTACCAACTTTACATTAAAACAAGACCATGATTCAATATAGGATATCGAAACACACTTGTTAAATTGTAGTCAAACTTACGTTAACTGCTAAAAGTTAAATTTTTCAAAAATGAGTGATTATGCAAAGACACACTCGAGGGATTTATAAGTCAATGGCACTTTAATAAAATTACGACTAAGGTAAAAGAATAAGGGTAAATCACCACTTCTAGTCTTTCACACACACAACCACCACCACCACGCCCGATAACAGTTCAGCTCAAAGTTTGAGCCGGAGGCCCTTAGCAAAAAGCTGTCTCCTTCTTCATGCATTCAGATTTATACGAGGAAAGGAGACAAGTTGTACAATTACAAAGTATGTAAGACTGCCTACAAGATTTACATCAACTCAAAAAACCTTGAAGTAAATTCAAAGATCAATATCAAAACAAAATCTAAACACACAGTATGCAATATTAAACACATTTTTTGAATGTAATTAGCTAGTTGGTGGTGTGTGACAAATATGATCATGGGCAGTGTCACACCCATACATCTATGGAGGAGCGTGAACTAGCTGCATCATAGGGTGAACACTGCCCTCGCTCTCTTCTAACCTTTGACCTCAACTACTGGATTCTCTGGCGAGATGTAAACAAGTTAGTAACACCTTCAACTACTACCACACGCTGTATGACACATTCGCTAGAAGTACATATACAAATCTCTTTATTAAAACTGAAACATCTATTAACGTTTTGTAAGCATATTTTACGGTGATTGACCATACGTAAAATGCTACATACTGTAACCATACTCATGCCTGAAACAAAAAATAACGTAAGAGTCTCATTCTTTCGTAAAATGTGGTTCTACAAAATAGGGAGACATGCAAATTTCGGTTTCATGAACAAAGACACAAATGCAATAACATAATTCCATTTTGCAATTATAATTGGCAAAACAGAATTCTTTTTTTAGATATGAATAAAGGTTTCATTGTAGTGTATTATAGGGCAATGTAACCTAGGAAATCAACTACTTTTTCTTATAGAGAAAATTACGCTCTCTTCGAAATTAAAACTCGTTCCTGTCGCAAATGAATAGTTTCAGAAATATATATACATCTATATCCTCCGATAATGGGTGACCCCCAGTGGGAACTCGGGGTTTTGGGTGGGGAAAACATACTGGGGAATCGATATATAAACGTAAAACAAGCCTTTTCTTCTGTATAGATTACCTTCTTGTATGTATTATAACCGGAGGAAAATACAAAACAGTATAACTGGATAAACTTTGGAGGAGCCGTTTCAAAGATTATTTCATGAAAAAATACAGTAACCAGTGCTGCCAACGTCTGATGTAGATCAAATGTTAGCATTCCATGCTAATATTAGCACCCATTTGTACGTACGTTCGTGCATACCAGTTTTCGGTCTGCGCAAATATCACTCCCCTGCGCAGATATTTTCCCTCCTCCCCATATTACTCTTTTTATTATCGTATTATTATCTCATTTTATATTCCCATTCAATATTATTTATCATACATTCCATTATATCTTCCTATATTGGGTTTATTTGTTTAGTTATTTCATTTTCTCTCCCCGGTTTCACATAAATACTTGCTCTGGACTAGTTTCCCTATCCAGTTCATTCACGGTAAAATCATCTCATTTTATATTCCCATTCAATATTATTTATCATTCATTCCATTTTATCTTCCTATATTGTTTTTATTTCTTTTCTTTGGTTATTTCCTTTTCACTCCTCTGTTTCCCATAAATACTTTCTCTAGACTAGTTTCCCTATTTAGTTCATTCATGTTTACCCACTAGCCTTCTTTATTTTTCCCTTAACCAATCACCAACCTATGCCTATTGAGATAACTCCCTACCCCCCTTCCTTTATCTCTTTGAGAGGTCTGTTTATACCTTTCCCTACAATGCCTTTGCGTTGTAACCTTTGACCTGGTAAGACGTTCATCATTTAAATTTTTGATTTATTTTTTCGTATTTTTCGATGGAGGAAGTTATAGAAACTTGTATCGGCTGCAGTATTCCGTAACTAAAAGCAGTGGCTAAATTCCATGGTGATTTTCATGATTCTTCAGTTAATGTTGATTATTTCCTTAAATCACACAACGTTATTCCTCAACGTTCACAGTGCCCCATGTGCCGTTCTGTTTTATCTTATAGGAAAGACATTCACGTGTTTTATTGTAATTCTGAATCCATCATACTTAAAACTAAGGAGAAACGTCGTTGTGGTTATACCGTTACTGCCTAAGTCGCCTCTACCCTTCTTTACAGCAACAACAGACAATGGACCCCCTCGACCCACAAGACACCGATGACCCCCATCCATTCACATCCCAGTCATAGGAGTTAATCCGTCAGTCTCACCCTCCCATGACTAACAAGTTTCGTCGTGTTCTTCATAAAAGTAAGTCATTCCTCAATAGTCATTATATGTGTTTTGTGACCGGGTACAGGCAAGGTTAGGTGGGTTTGTTAGGTTCTGTGCCCTTTCTGTACTTTTTATATATTGTGTGATAGTTATATGGAAAAAATTGTTTAATGTACGTATGGAAATATTTAGCATTTCTAACGATAGTAATGGCATCGTGCCGTTGGTAACTCTGTGTACCATTCGTCATCGTTGGTAGTACTGTGAATCAAAGTAAGTCATTCCTAAATAGTCATTATATGTGTTTTGTGACTGGGGTACTTCTAGGCAAGGTTAGGTGGGTTTGTTAGGTTCTCAGCCCTTTTTGTACTTTTTATATATTGTGTAATAGTTATATGGAAAAATTATTTAATATATGTATGGATATATTTAGCATTTCTACCGTTAGTAATGTCATCGTGTCGTTGGTAACTCTGTGTACCATTCGTCATCGTTGGTAGTACTGTGAATCATTGGTATCGTTGCTAATGTTATCATTCTCAGTACATTCGTAAGAGAAGTGACAACGTTGAACAAGTTCTTATATTTAAATATTTTAACACAAAATATTTGGTAATTTTGTATTGTATTACAGGGTGTGATTTTCGCACAGCAAATATATGATATCCTATAGTAAATAACGTGATTTAACCGGTTTTTACCTTCATTTCCTCCGTAATAACATCAACCAATTCGTCAACTTAAAGTTAGTCGGATTGGTTGATATGTTTGATTCCAGTTGAAATGAAGGTCAAATTCGGTTAAATAACGTTATATACTATAGGAAATCATATATTTTCTGTGCGAAAATCACACCCTGTAATATAATAGAAATTTACCTGAAAAAATATCCATATCAAATTTGTGTTTGGGAATAATTTGATTAACATTTGTCCATATAGAAATTATATTATTGAGCACGGAATGAAATTGAGAATTATATCATAGTTAGCTATTTTATCCATTTTCTATGTAGCGAGCCTTATGATAGAAAACGAATTCTCAAGCCACATCCCAGACTGTGAGAAATTCCTCCTACTTCGATTTAATATACCGACCCCATTTTCATTTTGGTTTCATTGTAGTTTATTACATGGCAATGTATCCTAGTATTCCAACTACTTTTTCTTATAGGAAAAATTACGCTCCCTTCGAAAATAACACTCGTTCCCGTCGCAAATGAATAGTTACAGAAATATTTATACATCTATATCCGCCGATAATGGGGGACCCCCTTTGGGAACCCGGGGTTTTGGGTGGGGAAAATATACTGGGGAACCGATATATAACCGTAAATCAGTCCTTTTCTTCTCTATACATTTCCTTCTTGTATTTATTATAACCGTAGGAAAATACAAATCAGTATACCTGGATATATTTGGGAGGAGCCGTTTCAAAGGTTGTTTCTTGTAGTAATACAGTAACCAGTGCTGCCAACGCCTGATGTAGATTAAATGTTAGCATTCCATACCTGATGTACATCAAATGTTAGCATTTCATGCTAACATTAGCACCCATTTGTTTGTGCGTTCGTTCGCACCAGTTTCCGTCCTGCGCATATATAACCCCCCTACGCAGGAGTTTCTCTCCCTTATTACTCTTTTTTTACCGTATTATTTTCTCATTGTATATTCCCATTCACTGTTATTTATCATACATTCCATTTTCCCTTTTTATATTGGGTTTATTTGTTTGGTTATTTCCTTTCCCATTTGTACGTACGTTCGTACGCACCAGTTTCCGTCCTGCACATATATCACCCCCCTCCGCAGGAGTTTCCTCTCCTCTATTACTCTTTTTATTACCGTGTTTTTTTCTCATTTTATATCCCCATTCAATATTATTTATCATTCATTCCATTTTTCCTTCCTATATTGGGTTTATTTGTTTGGTTATTTCTTTATCTCTTCCCGGTTACTTCTCGGTATGATAACCTCATTTTATATTCCCATTCACTATTATTTACCGTTCATTCCATTTTATCTTCCTATATTGTTTTTATTTATTTTTGTTGGTTAGTTCCTTTTCTCTCCTCTGTGTCTTATAAATCTTTTCTTTGGTCTAGTTTCCATATTAAGTTCATTCATGTTTTCCCGCTTGTGTTCGTTGTTTTTCCCTTGACCAATCACCACTCTAGGCCTATGCAGATATCTCCCTACCCCCCCCCCTTCCTTTATCTCTTTTACCGCTCTTTTCATACCCTTTGTTCCAATGCCTTTCCCGTTGTAACCTTTGACCTGGTGAGGCGTTCTTCATTACAAGTGCGGTTTCTTTTTTCGTATTTTGAGATGGAGCATATTATAGAAACTTGTACCGGCTGCAGTATTCCGTATCTAAAAGCAGTGGCTCAATTCCATGGTGATTTTTTTGATGCTTCAGGTAATGTTGAGCATTTTCTTAAAACTCACAACGTTATTCCTCAGCGTTTAAACTGCCCCAAGTGTCGTTCTCTTTTATCTTATAGGGCAGGCATTCACGGGTTTTATTGCTCTACTGAAACCACCATCCGTAAAACTACGAAGAAACGTCGTTGTGGGTATACCGTTACGGCCTATAAAGGTACTTTTTTGGACCAAAGTCGGCTACCCCCATGGATGATAATATTATGTGCCAACCACTTTTTGCATAAACATTCGGACCATGAGACCCTCATGGATGGTATCGACATATCTTCAAAGACTAGTGTGGATTGGAGAAGTTTCTGTTCGGAGGTTACCGAGTACTTCTTCGCTAATCAAGAGGCGATTGGTGGTGATGGAGTTACTGTTGAAATAGACGAAACTCATTTTGGTAAAGCTAAATACAACCGTGGTAGACCGTTAAGTGCCATATGGGTCTTTGGGGGTATTGAGCGTGTGTCCAAGAAATTTTTCATTATCCCTTTAGTTCCCCCCCTTTCTACTAAACGAGATGCTGCTACTCTAATTCCCCTCATCCAGAAGTATATTAAACCTGGTAGTATTATTATCAGTGATAAGTGGGCTGCATACAACTCTCTATCGGAAATTGGTTACGTTCATAAGTCGATTAATCATTCGGAGCATTTCGTTGACCCCCTAGACCCAACCATCCATACTCAAAATATAGAACGTCTCTGGAGAGAAGTGAAGGAGTGGGTTCAGAGACCTGGAATCAAGACTGAATATTTCAAACAATATTTTTCCATGTTCTTTTTCACCCACTACTATCCTCAACATACGTTACTCCACCACTTTTTCATTCCTGCTAGTCGCCTCTACCCTCCTTTACAGCAACAGACAATCGACCCCCCCCCCCTACCCACAAGACCCCGATGACCCCCATCCATCCTCATCCCAGTCATAGTAGTTAATCCGTCAGTCTCTTATTTCCGTGTCCAGTAAGTCATTCCTCAATAGTCATTATTCGTGTTTTGTGACCGGGGTACTTCTAGGCAAGGTTAGGTGGGTTTGTTAGGTTATGTGGCCTTTCTGTACTTTTTATTTATTTCGTAACAGTTATATGGAAAAATTATTTAATATAGCTGTGGAAATATTTAGCAGTTCTACCACTAGTAATGACATCGTGTCGTTGGTAGTTCTGTGTACCATTCGTCACCGTTGGTAGTACTGTGTATCAAGGTAAGTCATTCCCCCATTCTTATTATATGTGTTTTGTGACCGGGGTACTTCTAGGCAAGGTTAGGTGGGTTTGTTAGGTTCTGTGGCCTTTTGGTAGTCTTTATTTATTGTGTAATAGTTATATGGAATAATTATTTAGTTTACGTATGGAAAAATTTATTATTTCGACCTCTAGTAACGACATCGTACCGTTGGTAACACTGTGTACCATTCATCAACGTTGGTAGTTCTGTCAACCATTGGTAACGTTGCTAATGTTATCGTCCCCTACATCTGTTGTTTAAATATTTTAACTCAGTATATATGTCAACAGTGTTAATATTTATATGGTTCATTTGTATTGTATTTCATTGTGTGATTTCGCAC
The DNA here is from genome assembly GCF_036898095.1 of Palaemon carinicauda. Taxonomy (NCBI): domain Eukaryota; kingdom Metazoa; phylum Arthropoda; class Malacostraca; order Decapoda; family Palaemonidae; genus Palaemon; species Palaemon carinicauda. The sequence goes on along the minus strand of NC_090747.1, from coordinate 1,970,875 downwards.
AGAAAATACATGATTTCCTATAGTAGATATCGTGATTTAACTGGTTTTCTCATTCATTTCATCCGTAATAACATCAACCAATTCGTCAACTTATAACTAACCGAATTGGTTGATCTGTTAGTTTGCGATTGAAATGATCATCAAAATCGGTTAAATCACGTTATTTGCTATAAGAAATCATATATTTCTTGTGCGAAATCACACCATGTAATAATATACAAAATTACCAACTATTTTATGTTTGCATCTGTATAATCATAATCTTCCTCTTACCATAAGGTTATTAGTATTGCGTGTTCATACATGTTATTGACTTATTTTTTATTGAGAATTGTCGTTTGTCGATTAATTACCCGACAAACGACAATTCTCAATAATAATTCAATCAATAACATATATGAACACGCAATACTAATAACTTTACGGTAAGAGGAAGATTATGGTTATACATATGCAAACACAAAAATGTTATATTATATCGTAGTAAGAGGAATCTCTCACAGTCTGGGATGTGGCTTAAGAATTCATTTTCTATCATGAGTCTTGTCAAAAGTGCTACATAAAAAATGGCTCAGATGGCTAACTATAATATATTTCTCAATTTCATTCCGTGCTCAATGATATAATTTCTATATGGACAAATGTTAATGAAATTATTCCCAACACAAATGTGATATGGATATATTTTCATTTCTAATAAAAGAAGAGTTCAATTCAATTCTTATTAATATATATATATATATATATATATATATATATATATATATATATATATATATATATATATATATATATATATATGTGGAGAATTTTTTATGGTATGTTCTGAGTGGGAACTTAGTCCGGGAAAGTCTCCATATAACAGTTACATAAAGTTCAACAGGGGATGATATGAGCACTTACTCTCGGGGCACAAACACCCTGCTAATACTTTACTGTCACAATTCACTAACCATCACTCTCAAATACAAAATGGAAATTTACTGTCCAGAGGCCGGAGTACTCCACACGTAGAAATATCAATAATTTATGGCCTACTCTAGCTTTGTAAGGTCTATAGTCATCTCATTCTCAGGCTCTGTTCCGGCTCCGTCCCAGCTACCCCAATGAAATGCTGGACAGGTATTTTACGTTAATGTAATCAGACAAAATCCAAAATGGGAGCAGTGATGTAAAGTAGTTTAAAAGTTTAAAGATAAGGATCTTTACCTTCGAAGCAAATATATTAATGCAAAGTACCTCGCTGTTACCACGTATAGACTTACTCTTCAAATATTCCCAGTTTAAACATTAAATAAATGAGGGAGCAAAAATACTAAGAAGGTTTAATTAACCTAATATTGATTTATTCACAAATTTACATCAAAGAAACGGACATCTTAAAAAAGACAAAAATGGAATCAAAAGAGATGCAATTCAAATAATGAAAATGATGGGTTAGACACGTGGTCTGCAACAATCAAAAATCATAATGGGGTCTGGCACGTGGCCCACATGACCCATAGACTATGCTAGTCTCAAACCAGAAATGATAACGGAAAAATATTTACACACAATCCCACCGCACACAGTCCGAATATTGTAATTAGCCAAGTTCCCTATAAAGTTAAAATTAGTCTAAGCTAAGAATTGGGGGAAAACTAAATGGCCATTGATGTAATACCTGCACTCCTTTAAGATTAGTCCTATGCCCGTGATAGATGTTGACCTGGTTGTCGCACTAATTGGCACGTTGCACTCTTGCCTGGCTCACCCCAAAAATTCTCACGTTGGCTACAACTATGGTATACCAGGTTCCTCTTCTTCTCAATCTCTCCGACCGGCAGCAACAGGACTCCTTGGTGAGTCACGTTTTGGAAGAGGGGGATGGGGGTGAGCCAGAGGTGCAGGGAATCACTGACCCAGCAGATCAGTAGGCCAGGGCAGCTTCTTGAAGAATGGGGTCGACTCTAAGGTCGAAGAGATCACCTGGCTTCACCTTTCCAGACAGGTGACGGTCATGATGCGCACGGTAATCCATTGGGGGTGCCATATTGGGACTTCAGGACAGGGCAATGTATTGTTGCAAGGAGTGCAGAGGAGGCAGGATTTTGTACTGAATACTTTAGAGAAATCTTGCTGCTCTAAGGGAATTTATATATACAATAACCCGACCTATTCTGGCTTGCTAAATATTAATATTTAAAATGATTAATTAGCAATGGACTGGTGCGATGGGCATACATCTTAAAATTAACAAACCTTAATTGGTATTGAGAAATATAAGATGCATTAATTCAGCAGTATGGAAATTTATATAAAAATTCAGTTTAGGAATTTAATCTCGACCCACGTAGTTTAAGGAAAGAACCAACATACGCCGGGGGTTACACTAAGGCCCTCTGGTGTGCGTATCTACGCTGTGACGTCACGAGCATGGCGTGCGCCACTGTCAACAAGTTTATGTTTAGATTAGTCCTCCCTATATTCGTTAAAGAAAACTAGATGTAGGAGAGAATGTTTAATGGGTAGCTATAGTATTAGTAGAAGAGAGCTAAAAATACGATTAAAAGAAGAGTGAAGAAAATTTTTCACACCCTGGGGATAAAGGGGAGAAAAAAGGGAGAGGGGTTAGTTCCGGCATATGTGATTCAACTACTTGTTAGTATGAGCGAGATAAGCTTACTGGCTGAATGAAGAGTTAAGTCGTTCTTCACAACGTCTGTTTAAAGTTAACAAAACGCTGTTAACGTTAATTGAAATCAATCGAGTCAAAAGTTATGCTTTCACGCGAATTTGGGGAATATTGAACCACGCAGGCAATGCTTCACGGAAGCGTTAAGTTAAGCATATGATCAGTTTTAACTTTAAACGTACGATGCAATAATAATAGAACGATTAAAAGTACTCAATTCTTCCCACCCTAAGGGTACGGATAGAGCAAACAAAACGTAAGCCAATAACGGTCGAGTTCATCAACAAGTCCGGCCCATGACAAATTAAAAATTATGGGGGTGAATCTCAATCCCGGTCTGACACCCAACGTTTTACATAAAATAATTTTACAAAGAAAATTACTGGCGTGATGAAAACTTTGTATTCATCGCCTGACAAAGGGAGAAAAGCTACTTCCTTCTCGGCGTTTAAAGGTGAAAATTTGTTTGACACTAGCCTGAAAGACAAACCGAGACAAACTAAGTCTATGAGGACATCCTATTTCTGACTGGGAAAGTCTTGGATGTCGTCTTTAATGAAAACGTTTAAGATGGGAACATTAAAAACAAAACTTAAATTCAACACGAGCTGAAGGATGTCAGGGGGGTTACAGCAACATGACAAGTTGTCAAGGCAAAAATTAAGTTTACGCTTGGAGGTTAAAGCAAGGGATTGACCGAAAAAATGCTGCTGAATGACTTGGCAAAAATAATAAAAGCTTAATGTGACGTCATATATGACTGAATGAAAATAGTGAATGGTGTTCATGGTACCGTTATCCTCAAGCAAGGTGAATCGTAAACAGGCTCTAAGCTCCGGTGCTAGGTCTACATGTGTGACCTTCGCTAAATCCGCCGTCAGCGTAAAAGGTTCCTTTCTGACTACTAAAGTCTTAAAGTTGCGTTCACGCGGCTCGTTCTGAGAGCGGGTTTCAGATTTTGACGGGGATGTTTTAGCGTCACCACGGGTTAGAGCGAAAGTTACTGGCTTAAGAACTGGACAGTCAGGCAACGTGAGCACTAGTCCATGGGATGGTACGACTTTAATAATTGAATCTACAACCGGTACAGGCTTCTGCTGGCCATCACGCACACGGTTAAGTTTTGTGGTATTTGCTCTACCAGTTGGGGGGTCCATGTTAAGACTGTGACTGGTATTTCCTCCGGGACGGACTGTCACCGGTGGCAAAGACAAAGGGGCTTGAGGGCGATCAAACGCTGGTGGCTTAAGATTTGGAGATGAGGACGGAACACGTGGGACTGACACAAATTCACTAATCGTATGCCGTGTTGGCAACATAGTATTGAAATGTGATGATTTTACTGGTTGGGGAATTGAGACAAAATTATGAACATTGTGCTTGACTGCCGATACGTTAGAAGTAACAATTAGGGGGACGTGTCACTGAAGATGTTGCATTCGAAGAAGAACGAGACTGATTAGGTTTTATAAGTAAATTTGGATGAGCCATGAGGCTATTAAAAGCAATTTCAACTTTACTTGAACAAGCAGCAAGCACGGGATAATTTAATTTAACGATGGGATGGTCGTAATGACGTCTCCAAAAACTCTTGTAATCGCAAAGTTCATCTCTTACGTTACCAATAAGGGTTTTTAAATGACTTTTGGCTTCTGGACCCATGCTGGGAAAATCTACAGAAGCAAGAGCATGAAGTGCTAGGTCTGCGTCCTCACAAACAAAGGTGAATTTTAATTCCTGTTCCTTAAGCCTAGCGTTAATCTCCTCGGGGCTAAGCGTTTCCGCCTTAGGTGGTGGAAGATTGTTTACGTTAAACATGAAGTCCGCCATCTTGGAATGACCACGTTTGATGTACGGATTCGTAAAACAAAACAAAGGGTAACTGAATTTTCAAAAGATCATGAAAATGAAACTTTACAAATTTAATAGCATGGTAATTGAACATTTAAATTTACTCATGATGAGAAAAAATGGTTAAATGACAACACAAAGGTAAATAACAAAACTACTTTAAAATTCAAATTGACTGGGACCTAACAAAGCAGACGATGCCCAGGTCACGTGACGTTAAACACTTTATTAAAATGAATTATATACGCACGTGGCGATACTGACTAATAATTTACTTTAAAGTAGAACATATTAGAAAGCACATGGGCTTATGAATGCAAAGATTCAAGTTAAAAGTTAAAATAACAGGTCGAGGCTGACACTGTTGTGACGATTTCACAATTACGGGCGCACTAAGGCGACCACTGAACTACTCAAAATGTAGATAGGCGCCAGAGGCAACGACTTAGCTTTCAAAGTGCACTCTCGTGGAGGCTAAACAAAAATGAGATTTCCCTCACGCGGAGGTAAAACAAAAATATCGTCGCTAAAGGACACAAATAATATCTCCTCGCTAAAGGAAATTAAATGAACTACACGCAGTAATTCACTTACGGCAGCAAACAATTACGCACCCTTATTTTGGGCTGTAAACAAGATCCGCCATCTCGGAACAAACACGTGGAATGAAACGGACTCAGTGTTAAGTTTCTACGTTACTCGTAAGAATACTTAAAATTATGCTGCGCCAATTCGCTCTTTAGGACAAGGACACGTGCTAGGTATACGGGAAACGTTAGTTAGAAAAGTTAAGGTTGGTTAGGGAAGGTAAACGACACAAAGGAAGGTAGACCAAGGTACAAAATGTTAGAATTAGATGCTTAGCTAGCAAAATTAGTTGAGAGAACGATTACACCGGCGCTCTAGCTGAGCAATAAACACGGGCGTCTGAACAACAAAAACCTTAGTTCAAGTAGCTTAGAATTTTCTGGTATAAGTGGATTCCGCCACAACACGTGGGTGAACGGATCCGAGACAAAGTGAAGTTCCTACGACAAATTCTAGTCTTTCTGTAGAGAACATTCAAGCAACAAATTAACCTGGATACGTAGTT
>NC_090747.1:1952757-1960257 GCF_036898095.1 Palaemon carinicauda | reverse complement strand
TAGAGTAGGCCATAAATTATTGCCAATTTAACGTGTGGAGTTCTCCGGCCTCTGAACAGTAAAATTGCCTCCTTTGTATTTAAGAGTGAAGGCTAGTGAACTATGGCAGTAAAGCATTAGCAGGGCGTTTGTGTCCCGAGAGTAAGTGCTCTTTATCCTCCCCTGTTGAGCTTTGGGTAATTGCCGTAGGGAGACTTTCCTGGACTAAGTTCCCACTCAACCATTCAGATAAAAATTCTCCACACGAGTGGTCCTTCGAACCGGATCTCTCACCTTTGACTTTTGGATCATTAAATTAACGTAACCTAGCTTGATTAAGCAATAAATACCTCGCTATACCACACTTGCCCACATGCACCAGCCACATTGTAGAAAGTGTAATGACCAGACTTGAGTTGGAACGAGAGAAGAGTTTTGTAATTTTATAGTATTTGACACACTCTTAAGGAAGACAGTGTAACCAGGTTTACTTATGAGTTCTGAGACAACAGAACTTTATATATGTTCAGGTCACCGATTTAGGTTACATGCTGCATGTTTTACTATTAACTTGCGAATTTCTATGCCCGTCGGTTCATATGATCTGTTCAGCTAATTTTAGCATTTAACCAGAAAGCTCCGAGACACTGGAACTAAGGTATATCACTTTCGTTGTTCAGACTTCATTGTTTACTGCTCCAGGCGAGCACCTTTCATTTTGCTCTGTTCGACTTAATTTGCCATTCTACTTTTCCACAATTTTTGTACCTCGGTTTACCATCCTTTGTGCAAGTACTGTAATTTTCTTACTAACACCTCTTGTAAGCTTAACCCCGTGTCCTTGGTCACATAACTTTTAGCGCGATATTGCTAAGTCTACAATTTCACGTAGACACTTAAAAATTTGTTAAAGGTCGCCTTACCCATGTGTAGCGTATCTTATTTTACTTGTGATTACCACTTAACAAGTGCTTCAATAATTTTATCCCCAGCCTTAGCGTAATTTTGCACTTTTGTCCTTTTTGTGAGAAACTTTTGTGTTTAACCTCTGTGTGAGGAAAGCTTCATGTAATGTCCTCTGTTGTGAGTGAGATTTAGTTATCCTTTGCCTGAGGTAATTTCAAGTTTAGCCTTAGCGCGAGAGGTGTTTGAATTGTTTTGCGATTTCCATGTGCTACTAGTCACGTTGAGTAATTTTTTGAGACTATCTAAGTTCTATTTACTTCTGTCATTTTGGTGCTAGCCTATACTGTATAGTTGTAAATTGTCATTGCCATTTACCACACTTATTCATTGTGCATTTAACCAATCCATGGTCACTTCTTGTGCACACATAGCCGCACAAGTTTCCCAAACCTTTCGAGTAGGGTAAGTTTCTATTCCTCAGACATACCCATAAATCTTAAGAATTTATTTAACTTTGAATTTGCAAACTCCGCACAGCCAAGGGTTTCATCCAAAATGTCTTTACAAATTCTTAATCTCGGTAACCATCCACAACCTCAGGCTGAAGCTCTCAGCTTGGAGGAACTTAACTCACGGCTTGAGCAACAGGAGGTCGATTTCAAATTTCTATGTGAGGACGCAGATCTGGCCCTCCATAGCCTAAGTTCAGTAGATCTTTCACGCATGACGTCCCCTGGGTTGGTTCACTTTAGCGTCCACATCGGAGGCATCAGGGACAAACTTAATGAATACAAACAGTTTTGGCGGTCTCATTATAAACATCCAACCGTGTTGGCGAATTACCCAATGCTGGTTGACTCTGCAAAACGAATTGAAACGGCCTTCAGTAGCATTGTGTTCCATAAGTCCACTGGCAACCAAGCCCAGAATCAAACACCTACCGCAAACCCTCAGACTGTTTATGTGTCCGTTGCCTATGAGCCTGATCCCCCCATCTTTGAAGGTCGTAGGGAACGTTGGATGGGTTGGTGGAGCCTTTTCCGTCAAACCATACACGAATCTCCCAAATATTCCCCAGCGTATAAGTACAAGATCCTTTTACGGTGCCTAAGAGGACCAGCCCGACGTCTTGCTGGAAACAGGATCTGGACAGAGGGTTTGTACGAGAGGACCATCGCTAACCTCGTCCAGGAGTACGAATCCCCTGATCTTGACCGTCATTTGCTGCGTAAGAAGCTCTTTAGTATGAGTCCCCCGGCGGATGATGGCCCTGACCTCAGACGGTTTCTGATGGAGTGGAACAATGCTGAAGAAGAATACGTGCAAGTGACCAAAGCCCCCTTGTCCGAAGATCTGTTGGAGCATGCCATCCTGAGTAAGCTAAACCCCACTCTCTTGGAGATAGTTTATCGACGTTACAATAGCTCATCCGTGTCCTTGCAAGAGTTAAAGAACGGACTATACGAACATGCACGCACAAAGGAGGTAGCCAAACTGTTGACGGAGTCAAGCAAAGATCGGCTTCCTGTTAAACCTTGTAACTCCGGAGTAAACAGCAATTCAACTACAAAATTGGCTAAGCCCTTCCATAGAACAACTAGTGATGCCCTTAAGCCGAAGACACCATCCACACCTCCCCAAAACCCAGCAAAACCCAATCAGAAGCGTGCACCGGAGCCGGCCAGAGCTCCCCCACCAGCAGGTAACCCTGTTCGGTACAATTGTGTTTTCTGTGACCACAATGGTCACTCATCAACAAAATGCCCCCGGTTCCCCGATTCAAATAGTCGATTAACGCGGTTGAACCAACTAGGCTGTTGCACTAAATGTTTTTTGACGCAACATGTTGCCCGTGATTGCACCGCCCATGTTACATGCCAGAACTGCCAACGTGGCCACAAATTGCCTCTCTGCCCTAACATCGTGACCGTGGGTCACCAACCTGATGGGCCAAGAGCAGATCCACCTTCTGTTCAACTTAATCATATAGCCTCGAGTGAGACTGAACAAACCAACCAGGCAAACGAAATAAACCCTGCTGTTCTACACACCTTCACTGGCGATCTAATTAATGGAAAACTTAAACACAGCACCCGAGTTTTCCTGGATTGTGGTGCCCAACGCACGTTTGTTCATCCCAATGTAGTCGAGTCACTGAACCTTGCTCCTGTCGGAAAAATCGTGTTCCGACTCAACTCGTTCAACATGGACGAACCACCTCAATGTTCAGACTTGGTGCAGTTCAATTTGAAAATCGGTCTCACACAAGCATAAGGTCGTTGCCATTGTCAACCCGAACGTAGGGAAGAACATAAGGACGTCTGGATATACCCATGCAGTTCACACTCTAGAGGCTAGTGGTCTACGTCTTGCAGACAGGCAGCCAGATGACAATGCCACTGGCATAGAAATCATCCTCGGAGCCGATTACCTTCCCCGACTCCTGAAGCGCACTCACAACATCAAGGGTGTCAACTTGTTCAGTACACCAGGTGGATATGTGGTTTGGGGAGATCTGCCAGATTGGTCACGAGAAGGGACCGAACCCCCAGAGGTTGATAGTCTGTCGCTCACACTAAACCGCATCAGCCTAACAGACCCTGTGGGAGTAGAACCCCCTGTCGAGAATCTTTGGAAACTCGATGCTGTGGGCATAAGCAATGAACCCTTCAGCCAACTTGAGGCACAGGCCGTTGATCTCTTCAAGCGTACTACACGGTACGCAAACGGAAGATACACAGTGCAACTACCCTTCAAGAGTGATAGCCGACCAGAGATAAATTTTGGTAGGGCTTTTGCCCAGCTGATGTCCCTTAAAAAATCTAAAGACCCTCAGTTATTCATCAAGTACCAAGCCATCCTTGACGAGTACATAAAGGAGGGCTTTATCGAGCCGGTCGAGCTAGAACCTCATAATGAAGGACAAATGCACTACCTACCCCATCATCCTGTCCTCAAAAGTTCCACCTCCACACCGATGCGCATAGTATTCAATGCCTCGGCTAAATCGGGACCAAATTCAAGGTCTCTCAATGAATCTTTGTACACCGGCCCAAACTTGGCCTAAAAAATTCAGTCCATGATCCTCCGGTTTAGGGAAAAGCCATTTGGTTTGACGGCAGACATCTCTAAGGCTTTCCTGTGGATTGAGATCGCTCAGGAACACCGTGATTACTGTCGGTTTCTTTTCTTTAAGGATTCCAGTATGTCCGAAGTTGTTGCGTACCGCTTCAAAGTGATCCTGTTTGGGGCCACCTCGAGCCCATATTTGCTCAACCAGACAATCCAACACCACCTGGATGCTCAAACAAGTAGTCTTGCCTCACAGCTTAAAACAAGCTTCTACGTTGACAACTTTCAACGTTGCTACGACTCGCCCACGGACATCCTTAGCGAAAGACAGTCCATAGAAAAAATTATGCTGGAAGCCAACATGCCCCTTGCCAAATGGACCACTAATGCCCCCATCTCGGGAGACTTCACCGAAATGGGCCCCCAATATTACCTCGGTCTGGACTGGAACACCGCTGATGACACATTAGCCGTCAAGCTCCCCTCAGGACTGATGTTAGAGGACTACTCACACGTCAACACCAAGAGGAAGGTTGTCTCTCTGTTTTCTTCCATCTACGACCCTATTGGCCTGATCTCGCCGGTCACTATCCTCGGCAAGCTCTTCATTCAGAAACTCTGGATGATGGATCAAAGTTGGGATTCACGCCTGAGCGAAGAATTGATTCGCGAGCTCGGTGCCATTCTTAAAAAATACAAGGGTCTCGAGAACATTAAGGTGCCTCGAAATGCACATCAGGGTCACCAGGCTGCATTACATGTGTTTGCAGATGCCTCCAAGCAAGCCTTTGGAGTGGCTTGCTACGAGGTCACAATTGAAGGTAAATGCCAGCTCCTCACAGCCAAGGCACGAGTTACCCCTAAACGTATGCTGGAATTGGACGAGAGTTAGTCCATTCCCAAGCTTGAGTTGACCGCACTCCTGTTTGGATGCCAACTAGCAAAGTATCTGATAGAATTATGTCCAGAAACATACGTCTCTACGACAGTGTGGTCCGATGCATCCACGGCCCTGCAGTGGGTACACAGCCGGCAGAGCACGTCCCCATATGTTCTCAATAGGGTTGAGGAGATAAACCGTATAAGGTTGAACTGTCGGTTGCTTCTCAAGCATGTCCCCACGTCCTGCAATCCCGCGGACCTGGCGTCGCGGGGAATAGCCGCCAAAGTCATCCTCAAGTCCAACTTATGGCTTCATAGACCAGCCTGGCTGATCGACGTCTCAGCTTACCCGGACCAAAGCAGATTCCCTACTGAATGGGAGATAAAAGCTTGTCCCATCAGACTTTTGCCACCACAAACTCAAAGATTTGCTCATTTCTCATCTCTTGATGAGGCAGTTAGGAGCTATGCAGCCTTGCTGCGCCTGACGAATGGATGGGCCGAGCACAAATTCCCCCATTTAGTCCAAAGGTTCCCACGAAGACCACTTACCACCATCATTCTTGTGTCACAGGGGGCCAGTTACCCCCAAATATTACGACAATTGCAAGGTAAACCCGCCTTGTTGACGTCCGATGAACGAGCCTTTATCGGACAAGTGCTGCTGCACTGTAACACCTCCACTCTTCTTGTTCACTTGCGCAAGGAATTTTGGGTTCCCCGAATGCGCCAGCAAGTGAAGAAGATTCTCAAACGGTGCATACATTGCAAAAGAGTACAAGGCCAGCCGTACCCAACACCACCGTTAGCTCCAGTCCACCCTAACCGCCTCAATGTTGAGGTCCCTTTCAGAGTAACTGGACTGGACTACACTGGTGGCTTCAAAGTACACCATTCACATGTGGACATTGTGTACGTACTACTACTTCCTTGACAGTTGTGGAACTAGTCCAAGCGATACGAAGGTTTGCTGCCCGATTTGGGATGCCACAGTGCCTTGTGTCTGACAATGCCTCAACCTTTCAAGCTGGTCAGACACTCTTGACAGAACTCATGCAACACCCTGTTATCGACGAGTTCAAACGGGCCCACAACCTCACTTGGAAGTTCATCACTCCTCGAGCCCCGTGGCAAGGAGGGTTTTACGAGCGCTTGATTGGGTTTACCAAACTCAACTTGCGCAAAGCCACTTACCGTTGCCACCCTACGTATGATGAGTTTGTGACCTTGGTCCGAGAAGTAGAATGCGTGGTGAATGATCGGCCTCTAACATATCTGGATGCTGACGACCCCACTGATACGCCTTTGACCCCAAGCCACCTACTCTATGGTCGAACCCTCTCATTAGCACCTCAAGTCCACCTGGCTGACTTGACTGATCCTACTTTTCGAGAAGGGGACATCCTCCGCAAAGATTACCAGAAGCTGACCAACATGCTGCAAACATTCCTGAAGAGGTGGAAGTACGACTATGTCAGTTCCCTTCGAGAACGACACCAGAAGTCTAGTCGCCTCCAACCGAACATCCCTAGAGTTGGAGATTTATGCTTGTTGATTCTGGACGAGGTCAATCGAGAGGAGTACCCTTTGACCCGTATACTCGAAGTATACCCAGGTCGAGATGGACACATCAGAACAGTCAAGGTCCGCTCCGCAAATGGAGAGTATGTACGTCCAGTCAACCGACTCATACCTTTGGAGGTTAACGAAAATGGCCAAACACTATCCGAACCAAGTGAGGAGGAACCTCCTAACACCCCTCCTCTCGGAAATCTCGACAGTCCTCCTAGAGACCAACTGGCCGAGAGAAATGATGAGACCACAGCCGAAGCTAGGTCTCCTGTAGTCATCGCGGTGCCCCGCCACGACAGGCCTACACGGGCCTCTGCTGAACGTGCACGAGCCCTATTCCAGGAGATCTTGTAGTAGCTTTGCATAGTCTTCATCAACCATGTGAAGGACTGCTGAAGTTTTGATTTGTCCTTCCCTCCGCTCTTATCTTGCAGTTGTAGTTACCTTTTTGTACTAAGTCACAGTTAACTCTGTTTTACTTCCGCTTGTATACGTACCACTTTTGTTTGACTCTCGCTTGTAAATCGTACTTCGCACTCATCTCGTACGCGGTTGCGGTTCAACTTAATGCCAATTGCTGACATAGCATAGCGCAACTAGTCACATTCATTCTTTATTCATTCAGTATACTCATCTCATATACTAACACCTAATCCACATTGCATTAGTCTACACTAACCCTTCTCCTTTTCCTCCCTTTATCCCCAGGGTGTGAAGAATTTTCTTCACTACTCTTCTTCTTCATAGTTTATACGTAGACTTTGTTATTGTTCGTGACGTCACGGCAGGGAAAAATGTGAGTAATGTGTCTTTCTTAAGCGAGTGTCCCAAGATTAATACTTTTGTGTTTTTTGTATACATTATTCTACCGTAAGTATTTAGGTAAAGTATTTTAAATCTCTTAATTACAACTCAAGTCTGCTAGTGTAAGAGGTATGGTTGTCCACACACGTAAGCCCGACTTGCTAAATTACCTTTTAGTTTCATTTTTTATTCTGTATGCCAGATGTTTAGAATTAGGATTATCTTTGCCCCCTGGAGTTGCAAGATTTCTCCTTGCATTCTAAATAAGTGTGTTGCTTGAAATTC
>NC_090747.1:1920257-1947757 GCF_036898095.1 Palaemon carinicauda | reverse complement strand
CCTTTTCTCCACTGTACATTACCTTCTTGAATACATAATACAAGGAGAAAAATAAAAAACAGTATAGCTGGATAAACTTTGGAGGTGCCGTTGCAAAGACTATGTCTTATGAAAAAATGCAGTAACCAGTGCTGCCAACGTGTAATGTATATCAAATGTTAACGTATCATGCTAACATTAGCAATGCTTTTCATTTAATTTTCCTCATTCTACTTGTCTGTTGTAGACGCTCTCGTACGTACGTTTGTACATAGCAGGCTTCGACTTTCTGCGCAAAAACCCCGCCTCCCTGCGCAGAGACTTTTCCCCCACCAATAGGATTTCTTCTTCTCTATTCGTGAAATGTAACTGTTCGTCTCTCTACCAGCTCTGTTCAAGTCTATTACTTGATTAGCTATGTAATACCCTCATATACATATTACGTTTGACCACAGTATTACTTGTTTTATTATCCGATACCTTATAAAATCACCTCATCTTATATGCCCCTCAAATATTATTTATCATACTTTCCATTTTATCTTCATATATTACTTTAAAACATTTTGTTTTTACCTTGTCACTCCCATATTTCATAAATACTTGCTCTGAACAAGTTTCCCGTGCTGTTCATTCATGTTTACTCTCTAGACTCTGTTGCTTTTCCATTAACCAATCACGAACCCGTACGTATGTAAAGTTTGCACAGGGTGGTTAATGTTTTCCTACTCCCACCTTCCAACAAGCCCTTTTCCGTGGAAACCTTTGCCCAAGTCAGGAATCAAACATATCAACCAATCCGACTAACTTTAAGTTGACGAATTGGTTGATGTTATTACGGAGGAAATGAAGGTGAAAACTGGTTAAATCACGTTATTTACTATAGGAAATCATATATTTGCTGTGCGAAAATCACACCCTGTAATACAATAAAAAAATACCAAATATTTTGTGTTAAAATATTTAAATATAAGAACTTGTTCAACGTTGTCACTTCTCTTACGAATGTACTGAGAATGATAACATTAGCAACGATACCAATGATTCACAGTACTACCAACGATGATGAATGGTACACAGAGTTACCAACGACACGATGACATTACTAACGGTAGAAATGCTAAATATTTCCATACATATATTAAATAATTTTTCCATATAACTATTACACAATATATAAAAAGTACAAAAAGGGCAGAGAACCTAACAAACCCACCTAACCTTGCCTAGAAGTACCCCAGTCACAAAACACATATAATAACTATTTAGGAATGACTTACTTTGATTCACAGTACTACCAACGATGACGAATGGTACACAGAGTTACCAACGGCATGATGCCATTACTATCGTTAGAAATGCTAAATATTTCCATACGTATATTAAAAAATTTTTCCATATAACTATTACACAATATATAAAAAGTACAGAAAGGGCACAGAACCTAACAAACCCACCAAACCTTGCCTAGAGGTACCCCGGTCACAAAACACATAATGACTATTGAGGAATGACTTACTTTTATGAAGAAAACGACGAAACTTGTGAGTCATGGGAGGATGAGACTGACGGATTAACTCCTATGACTGGGATGTGGATGGATGGGGGTCATCGGTGTCTTGTGGGTCGAGGAGGTCCATTGTCTGTTGTTGCTGTAAAGAAGGGTAGAGGCGACTTAGGCAGTAACGGTATAACCACAACGATGTTTCTCCTTAGTTTTAAGTATGATGGATTCAGAATTACAATAAAACACGTGAATGTCTTTCCTATAAGATAAAACAGAACGGCACATGGGGCACTGTAAACGTTGAGGAATAATGTTGTGTGGTTTAAGGAAATAATCAACATTAACTGAAGAATCATAAAAATCACCATGGAATTTAGCCACTGCTTTTAAGTACGGAATACTGCAGCCGATACAAGTTTCTATAACTTCCTCCATCGAAAAATACGAAAAAATAAATCAAACTTGAAATGATGAACGTCTTACTAGGTCAAAGGTTACAACGCAAAGGCATTGTAGGAAAAGGTATAAACAGACCTCTCAAAGAGATAAAGGAAGGGGGGTAGGGAGTTATCTCAATAGGCATAGGTTGGTGATTGGTTAAGGGAAAAACAAAGAAGGCTAGCGGGTAAACATGAATGAAGTAAATAGGGAAACTAGTCCAGAGAAAGTATTTATGGGAAACAGAGGAGTGAAAAGGAAATAACCAAAGAAAAGAAATAAAAACAATATAGGAAGATAAAATGGAATGAATGATAAATAATATTGAATGGGAATATAAAATGAGATGATTTTAACGTGAATGAACTGGATAGGGAAACTAGTCCAGAGCAAGTATTTATGTGAAACCAGGGAGAGAAAAGGAAATAACCAAATAAATAAACCCAATATAGGAAGATATAATGGAATGTATGATAAATAATATTGAATGGGAATATAAAATGAGATAATAATACGATAATAAAAAGAGTAATTGGGTGAGGAGGGAAAATTTCTGTGCAGGGGAGTGATATTTGCGCAGACCGAAAACTGGTATGCATGAACGTACGTACAAATGGGTGCTAATGTTAGCATGGAATGCTAACATTTGATCGACATCAGATGTTGGCAGCACTGGTTATTGTATTTTTTCATGAAATAATCTTTGAAACGGCTCCTCCAAATTTTATCCAGTTATACTGTTTTGTATTTTCCTCCGGTTATAATACATACAAGAAGGTAATGTATAGAGAAGAAAAGGCTTGTTTTACGTTTATATATCGATTCCCTAGTATTTTTTCCCCACACAAAACCCCGAGTTCCCACTGGGGGTCCCCCAATATCGGAGGATATAGATGTATATATATTTCTGAAACTATTCGTTTGCGACAGGAACGAGTTTTAATTTCGAAGGGAGCGTAATTTTTTCTATAAGAAAAAGTAGTTGATTTCCTAGGTTACATTACCCTCTAATACACTACAATGAAACCTTTTTTCATATCTAAAAAAAGAATTCTGTTTGGCCGATTATAATTGCTAAATGGAATTATGTTATTGCATTTGTGTCTTTGTTCATGAAACCAAAATTTGCATGTCTCCCTATTTTGTAGAACCACATTTTACGAAAGAATGAGACTCTTACGTTATTTTTTATTCCAGCCATGAGTATGGTTTCAGTATGTAGCATTTTATGTATGGTCAATCACCGTAAAATATGCTTACAAAACGTTAATAGATGTTTCAGTTTTAATAAAGAGATTCGTATATGTACTTCTAGCGAATGTGTCGTACAGCGTGTGGTATTAGTTGAAGGTGTTACTAACTTGTTTACATCTCGCCAGAGAATCCAGTAGTTGAGTTCAAAGGTTAGAAGAAAGCGAGGTCAGTGTTCACCCTATGATGCAGCTAGGTCACGCTCCTCCACAATGCTAATTACATTCAAAAGATGTGTTTAATATTGCATACTGTGTGTTTAAATTTTGTTTTAATATTGATCTTTGAATTTGCTTTAAGGTTTTTTGAGTTGATGTAAATCTTGTAGGCAGTCTTACATATTTTGTAATTGTACAACTTGTCTCCTTTCCTCGTATAAATCTGAATGCACGAAGAAGGAGACAGCTTTTTGCTCAGGGCCTCCGGCTCAAACTTTGAGCTGATCTTGTGGCGGGATGTTGCAAAAACAACCCCCACACCCTGAATCACACTTACTGACAATGGTCTCCACAAAACAAACTTTCCCCTTACGTAATCTACAACCAGACTCTTAGACAAAAAGGACGAAATAAACAAAACATAACATAACCTTAAAACTATGTATTTCTTACAAAATATAATAAATCCAATCAAAACCATCCACATTCAAAATAACAACACTTAAAACTAATCACCATTCAAATAAACCAAAAGAAAAAAACTTACAAACTTAAAACTAAAACAGACCACAACCAATATGTAATAATTTTATGTATATCTACAGTATATAAGGACACAGACACTTGTCTAAATGGTCCAAACAGTCTTTATCAATGGCACACTGACACAGCTCGGTGGCAAAACGGTAACCTTTCCACTACAAAAAGCACTTAAGTGGTGAGTGGAGCAATTTATGGCGGTTAATGCGTCGTTGTCATCATCGTCATCATCATCATCATCATCATCAAAATAATCCAAAGAAAATTTCTTCAAACAGGGCAAGTCGCTATCGATTGCATTCAAATTCAAAAGAGCAGTCAGTTCCAAGTCCTTATCATAAGCCAAGTCCTCACCAATCAATTCCACATTCAAAGAAAATTCTCTCAAAAAGAGGAATCACGGCCTGCCAAAATAAAAAAGGAAAACACTTACAAACACTCCTAACTAACTGAACTATCGCACTATAATCAAAGATAAATAATAAATTGTTCCTATCATTCACAATCACTACAAGCAAAGATAAACAAAACTGTACTTACTTTTGAAATATATAAACACTTTCTCGCTGGTCGAAAAATGATATAAAATATAATCCAGCATTCACAAACGAACTGTCTCAAGCTGCAGTCAAATAAAAAAAGCATTCGCTCCGAAACATTCACCACTGTCGTAACCTAACTAAAAAATTTAAACAAACAATCTCATTTAAACCAACAGTCTTTCTCACCACAAACGATCGTTAACCTAACTACTTTCGCTCGCTAAAACAATATCTCTCTCTCTCTCTCTCTCTCTCTCTCTCTCTCTCTCTCTCTCTCTCTCTCTCTCTCTCTCTCTCTCTCTCTCTCTCTCACAGGATTTGGCGAAAACAAAAAACAAAAATAAATCCTCCACAATCTGTTATCGGGTGGTGGTTGTGTGTGAAAGACTAGAAGTGGTGATTTACCCTTATTCTTTTACCTTAGTCGTAATTTTATTAAAGTGCCATTGACTTATAAATCCCTTGAGTGTGTCTTTGCATAATCACTCTTTTTTGTAAAATTTACCTTTTAGCTGTTAAAGTTAGTTTGACTACAATTTAACAAGTGTGTTTCGATATCCTCCATTGAATCATGGTCTTGTTTTAATGTAAAGTTGGTAATTAAGAATTGATCTGATACTTAATTAACATCAAGGTGTTCATACTAAGAAGTTTGTACAACTTATAGAAAACGAGACTACAACTGCGATCCTCTAAGGTCGGAAAATCTACCCGTGAGAGAGAGAGAGAGAGAGAGAGAGAGAGAGAGAGAGAGAGAGAGAGAGAGAGAGAGAGACTTGTCTCGTTGTATCTTATTGAAACTTATGAGCTAAGTTCATGTCAGTAAGGACTGCTCAGTAGATGAAAGGACTTAGAGTGTAGTCCTATTGTTGAGAGTTATATGACTGCAGTACTATTGAATATCGGTTATACTAATTAATGGTTGTTTGGGGGAGAGATATCTCCCGTTATTCCTTAGAAGCCGTAAAGGGAGCAGTGGTAGTTGTTACGAAAAGACATTTGTAGCCGTTTTATAGTCAGTAACAACATTAAATATACAGTCCACTTTATCCATCATTTTTTCCCACCACACAGACCATCTATCCCCTTCTTAACATCGATTTTTTGGTAAATTAAAGATATTAATAAATATAGTTAAAACAATAATACGTAATGATGATATGAAGCCCTCAGTATAGCGTATGACTTCAATAAAACTGATGAAATTGCCACTAATCTCTGCTATTCCAAATATTTTATATAAAACTCTATGAATAAAGCTAATAAAACTTTTTATAGTGTCCAGATGGAAAAAAAGGAGATAATTAGTATTTTACTTTTCTTGACATTTCATGATTGTATTTGAATGTCTTACCTTTTTGGAAAAAAAACTAGTTATTAAAATAGTCCTTCAATATAATTGTGCTTAAAAAATATATATTTTGATTAAGAAAAGTTCAGGAAATTATGATAAAATAGTAGCCTATATAGGATTTCTTGTTCAGATTTGAACTTATTTTATGGAGGACAATCATCCAAATGTATTTCAGTCAGAATAAAAGAGCGTTAGGTTCTCTTGATTATGCCTTGGCCTCCCACTGGTCATGAAATATGGGCTGTTAAAAATCTATAAAACACCAACTACTGCAAGGAAACTAAATCAAAAGAAACAAATCTGAAATGACAAAACCAAGACATTGAAATCTTGAGGGTTCGAGTTTATGGTAATTTTAACATTTAATATTATTGTTCATGTCAATAGTAACTATATCATTTGCTGGTGCTCATATATATTTATATTTTGTCTTTTCTTGTTATTGTATTAAATTTTCGCTTTTCTTTTAGTGCTACGTTTTAGTGTTATTTTAAACTAAAGTAACTATTTGCTGTCTAACTGAATCTTTTAAAGTTTAATATTCAGCTTTTTTTATCTTCAATATAAATTTTTCAGTTTCTTAAATAAATAATTTGTACCTAAAACGTTATTCCTTATACCTATTGCCATATTTTCTTTTACAAAATCTGAGGATTTGTTGCGAAAAAAAAAAACTAGAAATATGTAGGCAAAGATTATCTGGAAAACAAATATGTTAATGTCAACACTGACATTGAATTTGATATGCATTATATGAACAACTTACCTGGATCAACAGGATATCTATGCCAGTGAGTGGTATGGTCACTGGCATACAGATATCTTGGACGAGGGTTCAAATTCCGGCCGGTCTAATATTATAGTCTTTGGGCGATTCCGCCTGGCGCTCTGATCCCGAGGTCGTTAAGAAAATCCAGACTATAATGTATTAATATATATGGCTTATTTGAAATATGAAAAAAAACACGTTTAAATGTGCAAAAATTTATCATATATATATATATATATATATATATATATATATATATATATATATATATATATATATATATATATATATATACGGCAATCCATAGTGTACATGAAAAACTTATGAGAGAGAGAGAGAGAGAGAGAGAGAGAGAGAGAGAGAGAGAGAGAGAGAGAGAGAGAGAAACATATATTTTCTGTTAAAATGGTTAAATATAATCACTGTTGTCATATATGTTGTGATAAAAAATTTAAATATAAGCACTTGTTCAACGGTGTCACTTCCCTTACGAATGTACTGCGAACGATAACATTAGCAACGTTACCAATGATACATAGTGTTACCAACTTTGACGTATGGTACACAGAGTTACCAACGGCACGATGACATTACTAGCGATAGCAATGCTAGATATTTCCATACGTATTTTAGATAATTTTTCCATATAAGTTTTACACAATATATAAAAAGTCCAAAAATGGTACTGAACCTAACAAACCCCACCTAACCTAAACTAGGAGTTCCGCGGTCACAAAACACATATAATGACTATTGAGGAATGACTTACCTTTATGAAGAAGACGTCGAAACTTGCAGGTCACGGGAGGGTGAGACTGACGGATTAACTCCTATGACTGGGATATGGATGGTTGAGGGGCATCGGGGCTTTCGGTATTACAATAAAACACGTGAATGTCTTTTCTGTAAGATAGGAGGGAACGGCACTTGGGGATGGCAATTGGGGCACTGTAAGAGTTGAGGAATTACGATATGTGCTTTCAGGAAATTATCAACATTGGCTGAAGAATCATAAAAATCACCAGGGAATTTAGCAAATGCTTTTAGGTATGGAATACTGCAGCCGTTACAAGTATCTATAACATCCTCCATCGCAAAATACGAAAAAATAAATCTCACCTGAAATACCGGACACCTTACTAGGACAAAGGTTTCAAGGGAAAAGGATTTGGTGGAAGGAGTATGAACTGACCACTTAAAAGAGATAAAGGAAGGGGGTAGGGAAATATCAGTTGACAACCCCCTTGTGTAAACTTTGAATACGTATCGGTTCGTGATTGGTTAACGGAAAAACAACGGAGTCTAGAGGGTAAACATGAATGAAGTAGATAGGGAAACTAGTCCAGAGAAAGTATTTATGTAGAACTGGGGAGTGAAAAGGGAATAACAAAAGAAATAAACCCAATATAGGAAGATAGAATGGAATGTATGATAAATGATATTGAATGGGAATATAAAATGAGATGATTTTAAAAGGTATAGAATAAAACGAGTAATTGGTGGGGGAAAGCTTCTACGCAGGGGGGCGCGGTATTTGCGCAGGTCGAAAACTGGTATGCATGAACGTACGTACATACAGGTGCTAATGTTAGCACGGAATGCTAACATTTGATCTACATCAGACGTAGGCAGCACTGGTTACTGTATTTTTTCATGAGACATAATCTTTGCAACAGCACCTCCAAAGTTTATCCGGATATACTGTTTTGTATTTTCCTCCGTTTATTATACACTCAAGAAGGTAATGTATAGAGAAGAAAAGGCTTTTTTACGATTATATATCGTTTCCCCAGTATGCTTTCTCCACCCAAAACCCTGAGTTCCTACTGAGGGTCCCCCATTATCGTAGGATATAGATGTATATATATTTCTGAAACTATTCATTTGCGACGGGAACAAGTGTCATTTTCGAAGATCGCGTAATTTTTTCTATAAGAAAAAGTAGTATTTTTCCTAGGTTACATTGCATTCAAATCCACTCCTTATGCATTGCTTTGACAAGAACTTCGATAGAAAACGCAATCTCAAGCCTTATCCCAGACTTTTTACTATACTCTTAACATCGAATTACAGGTAAATTCTAGATTTTAAATCCTATAAATATAGTTAAAACAATAAAACGTAATGATGTTATCCAATTTGATCATTAGCGTTCAAAAATAAATTCACCAGTTGTAGTGTTAATTAACTTTGTAGTTTGTATTATATAAACTTTTAACTCGGCATATGATATTTATTGAAGGAGTTACAAAGGAAATAAATGATGCTATCAACATTCCCTATGTTCATGTTGACCAACGTCTGTTAGAAGCCAAGTGTGCTAACTGTCTTATGACCATTTATGATAAAGTGAGTAAAAGTGAATATGATACCATGTGCTCAGAGATGGAAAAGACTATAACCGTAAAAGACCAATCTCTTTGGTTTGATGGAGAGACTATGGTGAAAAAGGGGGAAATAAGATGTAAAGAGAGTGGAATAGGTTAAAATCTGAAAGTACTTAGGTAGAGTACAAAACTGCTGGGTGTCAATATAACTACCTACTAAGAAGGATAAAAAATAATACTATAAGAGAAAGATCCTCGAAGCAGCAACAGACAAAAATAAGTTATCTCGTCTCTTGAATGGTATAATGAGAAATGTAAAAGAGTAGGAGCTACCTGATGGATACAGTGACCAGGAAGTAGCTAATATTTTTCTAGTATTCTTTAAAAACAAAATTGAAAATGTAACCACGTCATTTGTAATGTTGGAATTTAATTTAATTTCAACCTTACTTATATTTAATGAACAAAACAATTATTTAACAACCAAAACAACTTACATTAAAGAGTAGCTCCAATAATAAAACTTTGTGATGTTGCCGTACATTACCCTTTTCCCTAGACATGTCCAAAGATACAAAATAATATAGACATTTATCACAAATGTTGACGTGTTCCAAAATTGTTGTCGTCTTGGAGTTTAAACGTTTAGTTTTGTTCAGAGTTAAATTCCTATGAAGATGCCGGCCTTTCCACTGAGTACTTTATATTGGAACTGTTTGCCGTGGCTGTGGTAACCTCCGAGGTATTTTACTTCTTACCTTTGACAGGTACATATTACGCACGCGTGAACTTGAGGCCTATTAGGCAATTACTAATTTAAGTCATTTATTTCATAAGTTTAATTTTATTGTTCATTTTAATTATCATTAACGCTAATAGTTACTATACTAAGTAGCATTAGGTTATTTATTTTTAATTTATTATGAAAAATAGGTAAAACTTCGAGTCAAGCTAACGACCGAACGGCTATTTCCCACAGTCAAGGCCAATAGAATTTTAACAGTTTGCGCATCCCTGGTGTCAATAGGTTTTCTCAAAATAAGGGATGAATTACCATGGAGTTTGATAAAGGAATTTGGAGTTATAAACTATAAAATTTCTGAGCTTGATCTATATGTTAAAGGCCTGGAATTTATCGCTAATTGAATATTAGAAAGGGTAGTTAATAATTCAAAGTAAGTTTATTTAGAACTTCCTATTACTTTAAATAGACAATTCTTTAATACTCCAATCAATCTCTCCTAAGCAGAACCAACCCATGCTGAATATAAAGGTAGTTTAATGTGTTTGATATTACATTTACTTAGTTCAGATTGAAATTCTTGAGACTCCAAAGACCTTTCAAGGATACTTCCACCCTTGAGAAAAGTCATAGCGTTGTCACTGTACAGGTATTGTGTATATATTACTAAATCGTTGAAAAGCGAGAACAAAATTTTTAGTGTACATGTCTGGTAACAATTCAAAGTGCACAGCGCGCACGTTAAGACAAGTGAAAGCTAATATGAAAATTTTTGTGGTCTTACCACTCAACTCATCCCTAACCCAAAGGTGTCCAGTGAAATCAATACCTATATGCTGAAAAGGCTTGACTAAATTCATGTAGTGTTTAGGCATATCTCTAAACTTCGGGTATCTGTAAGCTAAGGCATTATACTTCCTAAATATATTACAACTACTCAGCCCAGTCTTTACTGCTGACCTTCCCTTGGGAATCCAAAATCCCTGTTCCCTAATGTAGTTCAATGTAGTGCCTATTCCTAAATGTTGTACCTTCAAATGACAATGCTTTATTAACAATGAGGGAACCTATGCTCTTTAGGAAGCAATACTGGGTTATGAACATCAAAGTCAAAGTACAAACACTTAGATATTCTACCCCTAGACCTAATTATACTCCTTGAATCTAAAAATAGATTTAAATTGGACACTAGAAGAGGTATATTATTAGTAATATTGGCACTTCTTTGTAAAAAATCTAATTCTACTGAAAAGTATTCTTTCTGTGCAATTTTCACCCAATACTCTAGAGTTTTTTTTCAGGATCATCACCCTTTAACATACTACAAAATTTGAACAAGTAACTTGTAATTCTTAACAATTGTCCATAATTTGACATTTTATTCATATTGAGAATACCAGCGTTTACTTTATTTATTTGCATGGTGCATACTGTACTTATTTGATGCTTATAGTAAGGCGATATGCTCAATAAAGGGAAAAGAGGTCACTTGTCAAAATCATTACTCAACCATTCAGGACCTTCTAGCCAATAAGTCGATTTACTTAAATATTTAGTATAGGATAAACCTCTGGTGATCAAGTCAGCAGGATTTTCTTCAGTATTTACATAGTGATATAAGACAGGTAGTTTATATAGCTTAGATATTTCAACTTTAAGACCATCTGCCTCAAGTACTCTATTTCTAACAAATTTAGATTTTATTTTAGTTTCTCTGGTCAATAGCCAATTCAAAACCACTTGAGCATCCACACAAATATTAATGAATTGAATATTTATATTATTGTAGGCTTTTAGTAAGGAGGATAAACATTTAAAAGCTAGAATTACTCCCATTAGTTCCACAGTAGGGACACTATGTTCATTTCTCTTATTCAGTGGAGGCAATTTAGATTTCAAGAACAAATAAGAAGTTTTATCATTTTGATTAACCGCATAGGCCACAAACCCATAGGCCTCCACAGAGCTATCACAAAATATGTGAAGACCATGCGAGTCTAGTTCATTAAGGGACTCTCTTGGAAATTTAAGTTCAGATAACATTTCAAAATCTCTACTAATAATTTTCATTTCCCCATAAATGTCTTTAGGTAAATTTTGATCCAACCAACATCTAATTTCCATATTTTTCTCATTAAAATTTTGCCTCTTATTGTTACAGGAAGGACTATATTCAAAGAATTAAATATTTTAGAAGTTTGTGACAATTTTTTTCTTTTGTCTATTTTACAAGGCGCAAAACTGAAAGAATAATTATTTACGTTGAATCTATAACCCAATACTTTATCCTCTTCGCAAAAACGTTCAACAAGTCTATTATCAGATGCCATTTCTTCTCTCAACTCTACACAATTGGAGTTACAAGACCTTAAAATAAAGCCCCCTGGTTACATCCTATCATTAGCTTGCTTATACAAATTTTTCATTTCGTCAATATTATTACCAGTTATAAGAAGATTGTCTACATTAAAGTTATTGGTTAATATTTCTTTACACTTATCATCAGGATAACTTTCTGCGTAATGTTTCATAATAAAATTCAATATAAAAGGTGAAGAAGTGTAACCAAAAATTATTGTTTTGTAGAGATAAGACACTAATTTATTCCCCCGTTTCCAAAAGAATGAAAATCTATTTTTATCCACTTAATTTTTCAATTTAATCATCAAAAAAGCTTGTCTAACGTCGCTCAACATTACATATTTATTACTTCTAAAGTAAAAGAGCAATTTCAATATTGAGCCCATTAAATCTATCCCAGGATAAGCTGCTTCATTAAGTGAAGTCAATTCCCTGTAAGTTTTTAAAGAACAGTTGTATACTAGCCTGATTTTTGTGGTATCTTGCTCTTCTAATTTCATAACTGGAATCCATACATAACATTGATAGTTAGAAGGACTTACTTTAAGTTCCTCGATTATACCATCCTCAAGTTGTTTATCAAAAACTTCCTGGTACTTGTTAATGAGACCCTTTTTACCAAGATACTCTACTGTTCGGTCTAATACCTTAAGTGAAACAAAATGATTAGATAGTACGCTGTCAATTTTATCAGTATACCAAGGCAATTCTACATGATAGAATCCTTTATCAAAAGAGACCCCCTCCCTAAATCTGTCAATTTGATCTTTATCAAAGGAGACCAATTCTTGTTCACACTTTTTTATTCCCAAGGATTCAAGACTAAAAGGGTGTTCAAGTCCATTGTCTACCTCACTGTCTTCTAATATTTGCTCTATTGGATTGAAATAAGATTTTAGAGGATCCATTACTAATTTTACCACGCTTTTTGTTTAAACATTCAGTGTTTTCTTATTAACTATGGAGTCCATAACAGCTCTAATTTCTGCCTCATCAAAAAAGATGAACACATTACCAACAGGAGCTTCTATATTATTTACGACTATACAAGTCCCACCCAACATTTTAGTCAAATTTACCGAAGGTAAAAACTGAATGATATATATTCCTATTAACATGTCAACCTTCATACTTTCATGGTTTCTGTGGTCACAAAAAGTCTCATCCATCAAAGCAATATTTTTTTCTTTAAATTTATTTATTTTTTGATTCATGCCGGGCACTTCAAAGTTTGTATTAAGCGATTTGTCAACTAATAAAGGTGTGATAATTAAATTATTGTTTATATTTACTCCAGTGGACATTTGCTTGAAGCCCTTAGTTTCTTGCCCTATATATGTGCTTACATCACACTCCAACGCCTCTACATCCTGACATAGATCTTTAGCGGCAGATTCGGAAAAATATGATCCCTGACTGCCAGTGTCAAACAGACATCTGAATTTCCTAGTCTTTTTGTCACAGTAGGTAAAATGTAAGACGCATCAAAACTTCGTCGAGCAAAACATAAGCTTACGTTGGTTTTAGTAGTTAGTTCGGCTTTTTTCAAAGAAGGGCACAAAGGAGTTATGTGTTCCCTCTTTTTACACAACAGACATTCAAACCTTAACTTATTTTGTTTCCTGTAACATTCATTGTGTTCGTGACCTGAACCAGCGCATCTAGTGCATAGTGAACGTTCCCTCAGTCTGGCCACTTTATCATTATAATCATTAAAGTTGACACATTTTTCCAAAGTATGGCCTTCAGCTGCACATAGATTACAAATAAATTAAGTAACTTTATTTGCAAATTTAAAATTCTGAATCGTACTTACACCTACCTTACTTTCTTTAGGTTTAAATGAACTGCTAGGACTAGGTTTACTAGAGGTTTTAGTGAAGGTCCTTTTGCTATTGGAAAAGAAACAGTTTTAGATAAGGTTTTGATAATTTAATAATAATTAGAAAGAATATTAGGATAATTTGTATCTAATTTGTGAACTAACTCTCTCTTTACTGGTATGGGGGGTTTATTAAATACTATATGACTCACAAATTTACGCCCAGAGGACCCAACTTCCAATAAATCAATATTATGTGCTTTCAATTCATGCAGATAGGATTTGATTTCGTTGAGGTAAACCTTCACCAACGAGAATTCTTGATCATATTCAGCACTTGGAGCAGCACTCAAAATGTTTTTAAAAATCTCGTCAATAAACGGATTTTGAGAGAAGCGAAAAATCTATTTTTGGGTGAGATAGTGATGTTGTCCTGATGGAAGTTCCCCTTAAAGTAGCTTCCTAAGGGATATATGTAGTACAGTGATATTCCCAGAGAATTTTACCTTTAGGTATCCAGAATTCTAACTCCTGGAGCGAATATCCTTAAATTTTCTGTCAAGGATATCGCAAAATATCAGGGACGTATTCTTGACACCCCTCATAGCAATCTGCACCCCTAATAGCGTTTACGCTTCGAGGAGGAGTGGCAAAATAAAAGGGAGCCGTAACAAGGCTACCCCATTCTCGTACTACTATTGAGTATGATAACAGCGCCATTCCCACGATGGTGGACAATCCTTGTAGCATTAAGCATGGTGTTACAGATACAGTACCCCGGGGGGGGGATACTATGAATATCTTTTCTTTTTAGAAGAGATGGGTGGGTCCATCAGGACGACATGGCTATCTCACCCAAAAATAGATTTTTCACTTCGCTCAAAATCCGTTTTTTGGGCTCAAGCCATGTCGTGCTGATGGAAGCATACCAGAGCATTAGTGTATCTGTGGATTTTCATCAGTGCTTTAACCTTATAGCAACCTTTTCTATGGTCATGGGGACCAATTGAGACGAGTGATGTCACCGTTATTCGTCACCATCACTAATCATAAACAATGTTAGTGCTTCCTGCCTCCTACAGGGAAGAGTCATCTAGACAGTAGAAAAGGGGTTTCGAGGTAAACATTTATTGTATGATCAAACATAAGTATACACTGAATATACAAATAGTGTCACAGTTGTATATTTTTCTAAAATACCAACAGTGTCTCTTATATCTATTATATGATGCATACAAATATATGAGGAGAACTTGCATGTATACATAAAATTGTCTAGCGAAAGTGGACACACTATATTCTAATAGACATTTATTCCTAATAAATGACTAAAAGAGATGTTTAGTAAAATGAATGTAGTAAGACAATGGGATTATACCTGTAATGAGTACAGTGACTATATTTCTTTCTTGAAGGAAGAAATGATGAGTGCCACTCTCAGACTGAAGAAAAATTATAAAACAATTTTTCTTCATAATTCCTGTACTGGTTACTTTTATCCGCACTGTGTACTTCGTACACCGGCACTAGTGCTATCTATATAATTCCACACCTGGGATTTTGAACAGAGCTAGTGTTATCATGGTAACACTTAATCAAAAGTAGTCACACCTAGGAAGGATGACCTCTTCTCCCTTTAATTGACAGTCCCAGTCAATTAGCTGTTCATCGAAGAATTTAGACGGCATGTTAAATATTCTACCTGGCGTCACCAAATATTGCTTCAGATCATGGACTTGTCTAGCATAGTGTTTGTAGAACACTCTGTATGATTCTCATCCATTACATGTGCGAGGACATGTGAGGTCCCAAACCATTAACTGTTTACCACAGTAATAAGGGGGCAGGTTTTAATACACTACCTGCCGCCACTACGAAGTGTTTCAGTTCATGCACTTGTTTTGCATAGTTTTTGTAAAACACCTTGGATGATTTCCATCCAGTGTATGAACGAAGGCGCTCAAAGTCCATATACTGAAAAAAGTTCAGTGATGAAGCAATCTTTCTCGGATCATGACCTGCGGGAGTACTCTCTGGATCCGCTCTACGAATATAGTAGGTGAGCTTCACCCTTAGTTGTTTTAGGGATAAATTTGATACAGAAGTTTCTCCTTTAAAGAGCTGTACTCCCCTGAATTCTGAAGTTCTACGAAGATAGACTTTTAGACACTCTACAGGACATAAAGAGACATCTTCCTTCAGAGGGCAGATTCTCCAGGGACCCCACCTCTTAACGAGAAAGGATGGATCAGGAAAGAGATTCAGTTCTTCCACTTCCGTGAACTGAATGTGACCCCCATCTCTGGATAGGGCAACTATTTCACTAACTCTAATCCCAGAGTCTATAGCAAACAGAAGAATAATCTTTTGGGTTAGATCCTTAAGAGAACAATCTTCATTGTTCACAGATGAGGCATAATGTAAGATCTTGTCCAAAGACCAAGAGATGGGCTTTGGTGGTACTGCAGGCCTAAGCCTAGCACATGCCTTTGGGATCTTATTAAAGATTTCATTCGCCAGATCCACTTGAAAGGCATATAGGAGAGGCCTAGTCAGGGCTGACTTGCACGTATTTATCGTATTGGCCGCCAGACCGTGGCTATGAAGGTGGACAAAGAAGGACAGACAGAAGTTCATTGAAATTTCTTTCGGTCCTTTTGCTTTGACAAACGCAACTTACTTTTTCCAGAAAGACTCCTATTGTCTTCTAGTTGACTTGGCCTTATATTCTTCTAAGAATTTTATATTACCTTCTGAGAAACCAAACCTTTTTATAACCACTAGAGCAAGAAAATCATAAAATGAAGGGTTTGGGTTCTCTGTGATAAAAGAAAGGCAGTTAATTTCTGAACCTTCTGAAATATACCTAGGATCAGCACTAGGATCAGCCTCATCTTCAGTTTCTTCATTAGGGAGGAGAGTTTGCTCTTGGGCTATCTGGGAGCCAAAAGAGCTACGCCCCCTTAGAAATATCTGAGCCTGTTGAGGACCTTCAGCAGGTGATTGGATGGGATGAACAGGTATACCTGAGTCCATCCCTTTCATTCCAGAGACATGTCGTCTATCAGTCCCACTAGAGGATCCTCATATGGGGCTACAAATTGAGGTAGTTTCTTGAAAACGCTCGTGATGAAGAGGTCTATCTGCAGTTCCGGGACTTGTTCCCATCTGGGAGGGAATATGTCTGCGTTCATGGACCATTCCAACTCTATCGGCTTGGATTGAAATAGAGTATCCACCGTCACATTGTGGATCAGTTGTAAATGAACTGCTGGTAGGTGCCATCCCTTTAAGAGAGGGATGGGTAACTTCACCAAGACTGTATGAGACGTTCGATTGTGACGTCTTATTATCGCTTCGGTGTCCCAGATCAGTCGTAGGGAGTCTGGTCTGTGTGGAGGGGACTTCCCCACCCATGAAAGGACCAGCAGAGTCTTGGGACTTTCTTGCTTTAATTTTTGATAGAGAAGCGATTAAAGAGGGACCGATCTCAGTCTTTTTTTATCTCTTCAAGCGTTTGATGCGTGTTTTCTCCAGGCTCTTAACGCATCTTTCGGGTGTGCCCTTAGCACCAGGTCTGTCACTATTGCGAACTTGGGAAAGTTTAGCGCTTTCCCCTGTTGGCGTTATGGCAATCTGACTGATTACCTGAGTCTCTTGACAGACCTCATGAGCTCCTTTTATATTCTCAAGGGAGAGGAGAGTTGATGTGACTGAGGGCTTCGATGGTTTTTTAACCATCGAAACCCCTGAGCTGGAGAAAGTCGAGACTTCCAGAAGCTTATCTTGCATCCGTGATGTCCTAGGAACCGGCTCATCTCTTTGAATGCACATTGGCCATACACTTCGGGTGCTGCCCACCCCAGCCTTTCGATCAGGTATATTAATACCTGAACTATTTCTAGGCATGACTTTGACGTGACTAAGTTCGTCAATCCTATGAAGATACTTAGGACTGTGAGTCCGACACGTAGCTTTCCTAGGATGAATGTTACTCTCTGTAACATGAATTCTAGATAGGAGGAAGGGGGTGGTTGACTGGAGGGTTCCGAAGGACACCTTTCAGGTCTGACAAGACTACGAGCACCCCTAATTGGAACAAGGTCCATATGTTCAGAAGGATTAACATTCAGAACTAGCTGTATTTTATGAACTTGTTGAGTGGTGACAAGTTCAGAATGACTCAGAGATTTCTTGACTCCTTCTCGTGAACACAAAACAGACTTCCCTGGAACTCGATGAGCTATATTTTTCTTACCACCTGTATGCTCTATAGCTCTCAGGTATACTCCTCCAGGAGGGTTTTGAATTGTAGGAGAAGGTAAGGAAACGATAGTAGGGAAATTTCTGTTTCCCATCAATGGCTCATCTTGAATAGGCTTTGGACCGAAGGATCAAAGGTCCTGCGATCCTGAGGGAATGTTCCTCCTAGGCGAAGTCAGTAGGCTTAGACTTTTGACCATCTGCCTGTATCATCGTGGTCACTGGAATAATGGGATGTTGTTAAGCAGCCCGGATATTTCCAGCATTTTCGATCTTCTTTTTAGGTTGGGGACCCACAACCAAGGAAGATTTTCTCTTTAAAGGAATGCCCCATTTTTGGAGAAGACTTATGTTCTCCATGGTGGCGTTCTTAATTACTTCCATAATGACCTCGTGTGGGAAGAGGTCTTTACTCCAGATGTTGGAAGATATTAGCTTCCTTGTTTCGTGTTTCACTGTTTCAGCAGCGAACACAAGTTCTCTACATGCTCTCCTAGCCTTCATAAAGGCGTAAAGGTCCTTCACCAGGGTAGCCATATGCATTTTGCCTATGACCATGAGCATGTTTGTGGTATTTTCGTAGGTTGAACACAACTCTATGTAGTTTTTTAGAGAAAGGGATGCCATAAGTTTCTTTTTTGACTCATGTTCATTATACAAGAGCAACTCAGACAATTTAGGGAGACATACCTTGAATTGTCGACTTGCTACATCATTGTCTAATTTTCCTACTGAAAATGTCAAATGGACTTCCTTCCAATCCTTTTCCTGTCCGGGAAAAGCTGGCTTGCACTCATCGAGTGTGGGATATGGCTTACCCGCCTCTACCGCTTTGGCAACAGAAGTAAATGCCTTCCCCATAAAAGGGAATGAGAGTGAAGTAGGAGCAAGAAAGGAAGGGTGTCTGTTATTCAGTGAGAATACCTTCGACTCTGAATAACCCGCCTTTTTTAGACTACCTGAAAGGATAGTCTGTGCTTTATCATGTTCGAGAATCATGACTTCCTTTGGTTCCGTTCCTTTTCTTGACTTTGGTTCGTACTTCAGTCGAACCCAACAATTAGGGAAAGCATCAAAGCTGGGCCAAAATTGAATTTTGTCCAAAGGAACAGCACCTATTTTCTCCAGGGATTGGTTATGGAGCATGTTGGTAGGTCTTCTTTCATGGGTCGTTTGATTGAACCCCTGGGAAGCGACAAGAGAAGCTTTACGAGGCTCTATCTTGCGTTTTACTTCCTGCTTTTCGTTTTGTTTACAAAAGCTCTCTATTTGATTCTTCAGCTGGATACATAATTGTACCACATTCTCCAAAAGAGTGGTAGAAGACGAATATGTCGACATTGATGGCTCTATAGCCGGCATAGGCGGAGGAAATTACGACACAACATTTATCTCTTATACCCTGGGGCACTTCTTGCCCTCAATCCCAAAGGTTTTCTGGCCGTCAGGGGATGTAGTTGGCTCCTGAGGCACTACTATTTTCTCACTTGCTTCCGGAAATAGCTTACGCATCCTATCATTAGGTAGGAAAGGTCCCGGAGAGATCTTCTGAAAGCCTCTCACCCAGTTGCGTAATTCATATAGAGCTGTATCCCTAGTCTCCGTAGACTTAGGATTTTCAAAACCTTCACACATTAATGTCCGACATATGTTGCAAACCTTTGGGTTCCAATAATGTAAGGATCCGGAAATAATATTGCAGGGGGCATGAAACCTGCAAGTATTATGGCTGTAAAAATACTTACTATTGGCCTTGCAGAGGACTGCAGCACAAGGTATCTGGTGTTCCTCCTGTAAAGAAGGGAAAACCAAATGAGTATACAATGGATTATCTCCTTGACAATCAACATGCAAATGTCCTTTACAATAGAGTAGCTTAGGATAGTAAGCTATATAGGGATAATAGGAGATACATACTTGTGTACCCCTGTGAGCAAATGCTGTTACCTCCCCTCAGTATTAACTACATGGAGATTTCTCTATTAAGTAACTCCAAGTAGAAGGGCTCTTACCCCTAGGGGTAGAGAAGTATTAAATCACTGTCCCAAAATAATGTTAATACTGTGGGGTCAGGATGACTGATTCTCGATCAGAATATTGAAGAAAACTTTTCATTCAATATATGAGCGGTACCAGCGGAAAATACTACTGTATAATGGTACCGTAGTTTTCTAATTGCAGTAAGTCTATATTGCAATTTACTGGCTGCTGTACATCATGTATTGTAGTCTAGTCATTATGCTACCTTCATAGTAGCATATGACAGTATGGTCCATCTAGCATGAAGCCAGCTGAACTAGGAAAATAAAGACATATATTTGTATATCCCACTCAGCCTATTTGCTGTAGTCTTCTTACTATATTAAAATATAGTTTCCTGATCAGGGAGAATCAAGGAAAAAGGCTCTACCCTTTAAGGGTTAGGAGTGTATTACTCTTGCCTTGAAGTGTTTAATATTGTAGGGTAATCCTAATACTGATTCTAATCAGGATATTGAAGAAATCCTCTTCATTCAATATAGGATTAGGTTCAGCAAATGCCTGTGTTGGATATCCAAAATATATTGGAAATAACTACTAGTATAAAATATATAGTAGTTTTCTATCTGCAGTATAATCTATACTGCTGATATACTGGCTACCTGTATAACACACACGGCAGTTCAGCTGGCATGTTGCCGGCATAGCTAGGTCTTGCCGGCATACCCAGCATGCTAGCTAGCGAGAGAGAGAGAGAGATAGCATGGAAAAAAGGCTACTCCTTACTGTGAATGTATACAGTAATTAAGGATAGAAAAGTCTAATTTGACTGCCTCTCTCCAGAAAGAAGGTTCTAATAGAAGGGGAGAATGTTCCATTCAGGCTTCCATACAGCTACAGTACTATTGCCGGCAAGGTACCGCCGATACACTGCCGGCCGGCAAGCTTCCAGCAGTATCAGTACAGTCGGCATGCAGCCAACTGAGTCAGCACTATCTGTGCCGGCTTGGCCGGCAGTACCCCGGCGACAGAACCTGTAGCAGCAGTCCAGGGAGGACTGAAGAACCTTGGGGACAGAAGGGACTTCCCACTCACGGCCATCATGGCTGCCGGCAGCCGCAAGCTACCGGCAGCCATCTTGGCCACCAGCTGGGCCGGCAGTTGCCGGCTGGGCCGGCAGTTGCTGACAGTCTCCAGTTGTCAGGTAGTCATCAGCTAACGGCAGGGACCCTGGCAGCCGGCAGATGATGTGGTTGGCGGCAGTATGCCCTGCCGTCAGCCAAAGTCATGGCTAGAGAGGGAGTCTGGCTGGCTCCGGCAACCTACCGCAATGGTAAGGTTGCAAGATGCCGGCCTAAAGAAAGTCAATGGCTCAGCCATCAAAAGTGGACAGAGGGGTAGGGAACAGGGTCCTGTAACGGGTATGAAAGGAACTGGCAAAATTGTCAGTCCTACCACCTGTTAAAAGAAACTCCGTTTCAGTATCGGCAGAATCCCAGGTGACAGGAGAGACTCAGTTCTCCATCCCAGAGATTGCCGACACAGTTAAGGGATGGCGGCACTGCCGCCTCCTCTCAACAAAGAAGAAACAGAGTTCCAGTGCAACGTTATCCTAGGCTAAAGAATATTACTCTTCAGCCCAGAGAACTGTGGCCCAGGACTAGTCTTTTAGTCACAAGGAGAAGATGGTATCCTACCATAACTTTGAGTGCGGCTAATTAGGGCTAACCTCCATTGCCGGCCACCTAGCGGGCAGGGGAATGATGGTATCCTACAACCCATTCGCCCTGCCGGCAGGTCGCTGACATAACACTAAATACTCTGAGATTCTGACAAAATCCCAAAACCTGCTGGTATACCACAACCAACAGTTAAGGGAAGAGGCAGGACAAACTCTAAATTAGATATGTCTGAATAGAATTCAAGGCACGGCCATTAGGGTTGTAGTCTGAGGCAGCACTCAGAGGGAAAGAGATTACCCTTAAATCTCCGAAGAGACGTGTAATGTTCCATAACATTCTAGGAGGTATCCGTCTCCACTGAATGAAAACAATAGACGAGGGTAACCGGGGAATGTCTGAACGTATAGTAAAACGTCTAGGTTAGGTTACCTAGGCTAGACGACGTCTCGGTTACCTAATTCACCGAAACTCTAACTATACGATCGACAGAGAAAAAGGAAAAAAATTATGCACATTATCAAATCTTTACAAGAATATTTTCCTAAATAGCTAAATAATATAAATAATTAAATAAGGCTATTTAAAACTGGAAGTCGTTCTGCTATCTACATAACACATGCCTAACGAACGACGGCGCCAATGGCGCCTTCAGTAACTGGCCTAGCTCTTAGGCACAATAAAATACTCTAATTTCATTGTGAAACAGGAGCTAAAATATACTCATAGTAAAGACCCGATACTCAACTTTCCAGAGGCGAAAGAAGATGGAGAAAGCATTATAATAATCCTGTAAAACGATCGAAAAGTTAGATCACCAGGGAATACCCCCAAGCGAAATCGCTACAAAAAAAGGAATGTCCCCCATCGTGGGAATGGTGCTGTTATCATACTCAATAGTAGTACGAAAACGGGGTAGCCTTGATACGGCTCCCTTTTATTTTGCCACACATCCTCGAAGCGTAAATGCTATTAGGGGTGCAGATTGCTATGAGGGGTGTCAAGAATACGTCCCTGATATTTTGCGATATCCTTGAGAGAAAATTTAAGGATATTCGTGCCAGGAGTTAGAATTCTGGATACCTAAAGGTAAAATTCTCCGGGAATATCACTGTAGTACATATATCCCTTAGGAAGCTACTTTAAGGGGAACTTCCATCAGCACAACATGGCTTGAGCCCAAAAATATAATTTACATCAAGAAATTCTTCTTTTAACATTTCAATTGCCAGGTGGTAGTTACGGTCAGAAATAGTCAAATGCTTAAATTCTTTCAAGGCATATCCCCTAAGGTAACCATGTAAATATATTTGTTTGGCAGAATCGGACAGAGTTTTTCAGGACCCAATGACATTATCAAATTGATTAAGAAAGGAATTGAAAGCAAATTCATCTTTTTCCTCATCACTAAGGATTTCACATTCTAAAGGCGGGGGTTTCCCATCAGACATATTCATTCTAGACATCATTTCTAAAACTTTATCAGCAGATAGGTTGCCAGAAGCCCCACTTAACTCACTTATGTATTGTTCATATTGGTCAATCTCTATACTAACCTGAATGCTATATTCTTCTTAACTATCTAACTTCTCATTATAATATTGATCATTACTGTTCATTATTTCATGTGTCTCCAAAACATTATTTATTTCTTCATCAAAGTGTTTAACCTGCTCGATCTCTTTTTCGATTACAGTTATTTGAGTCTTACAAAAGGAAGAAGTTAATCTATTATCATCATGAAGCTCCGTTAGCTTCTTTAAGTAAATAGTTATTTTCCGTTTGTGTATTCCCCGCATCCTCCTCAAGGATGATATAATATTCATAGGGCCAATAAGCTCTTCCTCTTTATAAGACATGATTACTTATATGATTAATGGATTTAATATCAATAGCCTGCAAATATTTAAAAGATAACAGCCCACCTAAAGTAATCGATGCTTAGTAGTTACCGAGTACATTATATATGACCATGAAATAGATTACAATACGTAATATATGTTACTAATTACGTCGCACTTGAGTTCCATATTGGTTAATATTCGAAATACCAAGCGAGTGTTATCCCGTTAGCCGTTTCTAAAGAATCACTTATTTCACCGAACGATAAGCACATTGAATTCACCTCCATATTATTATATAGACTACATCGACAATTTTGGAATTATGTTAGAATTTATTTTAATTTCAACCTTCCATTTTTGTTTTTTTCACGAGCAAGCATGGAGGACTGTAAGGGCTACAACTTTGTTTGGTTAATCCATTTTGCAACAAATAGTCCAATTATTTTTTCATGATTTCTCTGTAATAAGGTCACAGTCGATAGGTGCATTGTTTAAATGGTCTTTCCGTTGTTTTAAGGTGTATCTAATGTTTCATCAGCTTGGTTCCTTTCGGGATGTCCAAGCCCATTTCAGGGAAACTTCTGATTAATCGACTTAATTTCCCTTGATGCCCTAGGTTGGAATGAGTTAATTTCTCTCCCGTGTATGGTAGGGTTTGTGCCATACACAATTGTGAGGCTTCAGTCTCGTTTTCTGTTAAGTAGGGTTTCAGTAGGACAACGTGTACTTTCCTCTGACTTTTCCTTCTTCCAGGGTTTCAATAATGTAGATCAGGTCACTGATCTTCTCCAAAATCTTAAATGGTCCTTGGAACTTGTTGGTGAGTAGGAATCTCCTTATAGGCAGGAATACCAATACCAGTGGTCCTATTGAGAACTGTCTGTCCTTTCTTTTCATATCAACCTTTTTTTATTTTTTCTTGACTCCTTTTAAGGTTTTCTAGGGAATATTTCCTTATCTCACTGATCCTTTTCCTCAAATTCTTGCCATAATCTATCCGGTTCCTCCTGGTCCTTCCATTTTTATTCTAAATTTTCAATCGGTTCTCGTATTTCTCGTCCAATGACGATTTCATTCATGCTACATCTCTTGTTTTCTTGATAAGCATTACATACTTTGAATAACATCAACGGTAGTCCGATGTCCCATTCATTCCCTGTTCCATTGCAGAACTTCGTCAACATACTTTTCAACCTTTGGTGAAACCTATCTAACACACCTTTGGTCTCATGATGATAAGCAGTTCAAAGTTGTTGTTTCACATCCAACAGTTTCTTTACGTCCTTGGAATGCTTTTCCCGTGAAATTCGTTCTCCGGTCACTTTGGACGATCTCAGAATACCAATCAAAAGTCCTGTAACTTCTCGGCAATTATTTTGGAACTGACATTCCTGACGGGTATGGCATCTGGGTATTTTGTCACTATACTTATCAAGGTTAACATATATTCGTGACCAATTTTCATCCTTGGTAAAGGTCCTACAATGTTGATCATTACCTTGCTGAAGCTTTCTCCTCGCACTTCTATCGGGTCTAAGGGTGCTTTCTTAATGTACTCGTTCGGCTTTCCAGCCATTTGACATATGTGATATGCACAGCAAAACTGGCTCACATACTTATGCATGCCAGGCCAGGAAAAGTGTTTCATAATCTTCTCCGTAGTCTTCCTTATCCTTATGTGTCCTGTCTCTAGCGCTAACACGATCACCTGTCTTGTCAATGGTGCTGGAATTAACATCAACCGATAAATCTCCCATTCGGCATTCCCAGGGATATCGGCGGATCTATGCTTCCTCATATGCGACCCATCTTTCAGGTAATAACAGGTCGGAGACTGCTGTGCATCCGTTTCATCCACCACATGGTACAAAAACTTTGTTATTGTTACATCCTTCCGTTGCAATCCTATCAGCTTTTTCCTACTCACCTGTCCTACTTCTAATGCTGAATATTCTATTCCTTCCAAGTACATTTCTTCTTTGTCCTCTTTTCCACTCGTCGGTTCTTCCTCTTTGCTCGGGTTTACACAGTAGTTCTCCTCTTGCGTGTCATCAAGGGAATCCTCTCCTTTGGAAAACAAATCCTCCAAACTTATCGCTCCTTCATTTTCTTTTTCTTCTTCAGCAGCCATTCTCTTAATCATACTTGTAGTCGTCACAGAACTAAGAAATAGATACAGGTAATCCTTCTCGTTTTCAGTTGTAGGAATATACTTCAATAGTTTCTCTGTTACAATAAGTCAAGGCACAAACGGCACTCCACTAACCTCATTACCCAACAAGATGTCTACTCCTTCGACAGCTAATGAATCTTTTACCACAAATTCAAAATTACCTGTCACCAACTCGCATGACAGTTTCAAACGGCAAATAGGGGTAACCTCCTCACCTCCCATTACCTTCAAAATAATCGAGTCCACAGTAAGAGACTGTTCCTCTAATGGGGTGTACTCCTCGTACCACCACACTATGGTTACAACCTATTTGCGCAATATTCTGACCAGGGTTTGCTCACTCCCATGTATTGCTGCTAACATACCTTAATAGATATATAGTTTAAAGGTATCCAAGCTGTTTAGGTTTGTCCTGTTCTTCGGGTAAACTTTAGATGGTTTAGTTTCCTCTTCGTCCTTTCCCGATTGTTTCTTCTTTATCGCATTCTGTGGAGTCAAAATATCATTAATCACTTGGGCGACTGCTTTCGATTGGTTTGACTAATATTCTTTACTGATATGACCTCTCTTACCATACTTAAAACTGACAATATCAACATTCTGCACGTCCCTCATGATACTTGAAAGAGGACGATTCGACGATTGTTGCTGTGGTACTATCGCATTCTGCTTAGGGACAGTACCAGGGCTACTTCTGCTCTCACTTTTGAACTTTTTCATATAACTCTTACTGAACTGTTGTCCATGGTTAGGCGAATACTTGTCATTTGGTCAATTGGAAATTCATGGCCCAGAGGGGTTTATAACTGATATTATCATAATCTTTATTTAGCCATGTGGCTCTATCAAGTTTTTTCACCTCTCTCCCTCTCAAGGACGTTCGAATATGTTCAGCAACTTCTCGTAGATACTGTTCTAGTATTATCAATTCTTCTAAATCAGCCATATCCCTCACGCTAGCAGCCTCTCTCCCTCTTTTAAAACATTGTCGTACTTTATAAGCGTAATCCAAGAAAGTTATTTTCTCGTCCTTCCTCAAACTTCGGAATCTTTCATTATAATATTAAGGAGTCATCTGATACTTGCAGCACGCTCCTTTCCACTTCTTGATAGTCCTTTCTCTGGCCTTGAAATAAGGAAAGGTATGCACTGCCGACTTTACCAATCAATACACTCAGCAATAACAAAGACCACTTATCTTCTGGCCATTTAATCGTCGATGCTACCATTCAAAAATAATTGAAGAACTCCTCTGGAGCCCTCTTCTTTGAACCTTGAAATTAACCTCTGGGCATCTGACACATTAAACACGGGTTCGCGCCTAGCGGGAGTCATCTCTGTATGCGTTGTCGACTGTGCATAGGCGTTCAACAGCTCAAACTCTAGCGTATTCCGTGTAATATCTTTTGCCACTTCCTTCTCTTCTCTTTTCGTTCCCTTTCTTTTTCTTCCACCATCCTTGCATGTCTTGCGATTTCTCTGGCTTCTTCTCGTCTTGCTTCTATTTCCTTCTTTCTTTCTTCCCATCTTGCTTCCATTTCTTTCTCTCTTTCTTCCCATCTTGCTTACATATCTTTCGTACGTTATCTTTCTTCTCTCTCTTCTTCTCGTCTCGTTTCCATTTCTTCCCGTCTTATCTCATTTTCTTCTCGTTCTGCCATCATCTTCATCTTGAGCAAATTTTCCTCTTTTGTAATTCGTCGAATCTCAGCCTTAACATCCCTATCTGTTTTCATGCTTTCAGTTTGTGGGTTAACTGGTCCCTACTTCA
>NC_090747.1:1900257-1905257 GCF_036898095.1 Palaemon carinicauda | reverse complement strand
AACGCTGTATTCAAAATTATATGATGTGTACTATCAAATGCTTTTTCATATTTCACAAATGCCATCAAAAGTGAATTTCCATAGTATAGACATTGGTGTGCCACATGTCTTTAAAATGAAAATTTGGTTACTACAACATCTGCTTTTTCGAATCCTGCTTGTTCATCTCTCAGCTTTCCATAAATATTTCTATATAGTCTCTTTAGAATAAGCATCATATATATGTCTATGATAACTGATTAAGTGTGATGCCCCTATAATCTCTGCAATCAGTAAGGCCTCCCCTCCCTTTTCTTTTTTGGCCATTTTCACCAACACCCCTAGCTCCAATTCTTCAGATTTTGTCTCTTCACATCACATTCTACAAGATAATCTTGCTAGTATTATGAAAGTCTCTTCATTTTCGGCCAATGTCATCTCATCTGTTATTACATGGTATTTCTATTTCTTTAGTTTATCAATGATAGCTTTGACTTAAAACACACTGAATTCATTTTGAGCATATAAGATCTTCAGCTTCAGGTATTTCAATTAAATTATTCTCTTCATATATACTATTCTTGACCTTACTAAGGTATTCCATCCCACGTTGCCTTTCTTCATATTATATTGTTATAATGAATACATCTTTTTTTTCATGGGTATATTCTTCTTCATCGTTGCCCCCTTGGAGATTTCATTAATATGTCTGTTAGCAATTCTTACCCCATAGCCACTTCCTGTATTTATAGCTTTGTTAGCCCTCTCTGCTTTTTGTTTGTCCAAATATTTTATACATCCAATTGCAAATGCTTCTCTGTGCTCATCTTATAAAGGCCTAGTTGTGTCAAACGTATGTATTCCATCTAGATTTCTGTTCGGTGTTATTAGTCCTTTTTTCAGTATTGAAATGAGGAGCTGGTGACCACTACTAATACCTGTACCCATATAGTTTCTTACATTTATCAGAGTACTCATTCTCTCTATTAATTGCTATGTGGTATATTTGATTTTTGTAATTGGCATATGGTGCATATATTGGTTGATGCCATTATGTTGGAAAGTAGTACCTCTAAAAACTAGATTGTTAGCTGAACAAAAACTTATAAAAAGGGTTTCATTTTCATTTCCAACTTCACTAAGACCCTCAACACTCATCACATTCTCTATACCTTGAATATTCCTTCTAACTTAAGCATCGAGGCCATCTATCCCAATTTTCTTATCTCTCTCTTGAATCTCATCTATTTCACTCTGCAGTTCTTCATAGTATTCATCTTTCATTTCTCCACGGGAATCATTGGTTAGTGCATATAATTTCTATAACATATCTGCTTTTGTAAATGATTGCTCTGAAATTTAAAGCGGTTTTCATATCAGTAGATCACACGTTTGGCATCTTTCTACATCTAATTTGTTTAAAGTCTAAAATTTAGGAATATTTACTTATATATTGAATTTTTATAGACAAGGTTGAGAATCATCTTCACACTTTTATTTTATTCATCCTTTATTCTTAGGC
The DNA here is from genome assembly GCF_036898095.1 of Palaemon carinicauda. Taxonomy (NCBI): domain Eukaryota; kingdom Metazoa; phylum Arthropoda; class Malacostraca; order Decapoda; family Palaemonidae; genus Palaemon; species Palaemon carinicauda. The sequence goes on along the minus strand of NC_090747.1, from coordinate 1,903,756 downwards.
ATCTAGGGCATGATTAAAAGTGGTATATCATCATCATCATCTACTCCTACGCCTATTGACGCAAAAGGTTTCAGTTAGATATCGCTCTATCTTGAGCTTTTTAAAAAAAATAACTCCATTTGTCTTTTCCAGCTTCACACGTCACAGTCCTCGGCCATACAGGTTTGGGTCTACCAACTCTGTTAGTACCTTGAGGAGCCCAATTGAGGAGTGCGATGAACATGCCCAAACCCTCTTTATCTGCCCCTCACCATGATCTCATCCACATATGGCACTCGAATAATCTTTATTATAGGTTCGTTTAGTATCCTGTCTTGCCATTTAATTTCCAATATCCTTTGAAGGCTTTGTTCTCAAATAAACAAAATCTGTTGGATATTATTTCATTGTCATACGGCGACTCATGTCCTTACAGTGACACTGATCTCACTAAGATAATATATATAGCCTGATTTTTGTGTGTAATTCCAGGGGATTTATTTTCCAAAATTTATTTACCTAGCCATTGTCTGATTTTTTTTTCGATCTTTCATTAAAATCCAAATCTGAAGACCCTGTATTAGAGATCATAGTTCCTGAATATTTAAATGATTATGCTTAATTAATCCTTTCTCCTTAAGATAATATTTCATCTTCCATTGCACATTGTGTTCTTATCATCCACTTAGTTTTCCCCCCTTTTTAGTTTAGTTTAACTTTTAACATGAAAAGGCTATTTGGCTATTACATAATTCGGACTGTGTGCGGTGGGATTGTGTGTATATATTTTTTTCGAAATAATTTCATGCTTTTGAGACTAGCAGAGTCTCTGGGTCACATGGGCCACGTGTCCAGCTTAATTTCATTTCTTGACTATTGGAGAAGGCCGTGTGTCTAAGCAACCATTTTATTTTTTTCGAATTGCTTTTGATTACATCACATTTTGTTTGTTCAAATGTCCCTTTATTTTAATGTAAATTTGTAAAATAAATCAATATTAGGTTAATTGAACCTCCTTCGTATTTTTACTACCTCATTTATTTCAATGTGCGAATTATGAATATTTGATCACAGGACAGAACACCCGATATTTGAAAGGAGTAAGCCTAAGTAAGTCTATAAGTGGTTTCAGCGAGGAACTTTGTAATAATATATCTGCTTCGAAGGTAAAGATCCATATCTTTAAAATTTTAAACTTTACTTTACATCACTGCTCCCACTTTTTTATTGTCTCTAATAATGTACATTAACGTACTGGGACGGAGTCGAAACAGAGCCTAAGAGTGCAAGATGACTATAGTCCTGACAAAGCTAGAGTAGGCAATGACATTACTTTTATTTTCAAGTGTGGAGTTCTCTGGCCTCTGCACAGAGAAAAATTTCCCCCTTTAGTATTTAAGAGTGATGGTTAGGGAACTGCGTCAGTAAAGTTATTATTAGGATGTTTGTGACCCTAGTGTAAGTACTTATTATCCTCCCCTGATGATCTTTTTGTAACTGACGTAGGGAGCCTTTCCTGGACTAAGTTCCCACTCAAACATTTAAAATATAAATTTCTCCACACGAGTGGTCCTTCGAACCGGATCTTTTACATTTGACTTGTGAAGCATTAACGTAATTAATCAGCTTGATTAAGCATACAGTAACTCGCTATATCACTTACCCAGACTCACCAGCCAGTTTCTCGAATATGTAATGCCCAGACTTTAATTGGGACGAGAAATTTGTAATAATTATGATCTCTTTTTATCGACCATGTACTTAAGCAAGGAACTACGTAGCCAGGTTAATTTGTTGCTTGAATGTTCTCTACAAAAACTACAATTAGTCGTAGGAAATTCGCTTTGTTTCGAATCCGTTCACCCAAGGGGTAGGGATGGTGGTGGTGGTGGGGGGGGGGGTTTCCACTTATAGCCAGAAAGTTCTAAACTGGTTGAACTAACATTGTTGTTCAGACGCCCGTGTTTACTGCTAAACTAGAGCAGCGGTGTACTCGTTCTGTCAACTAATTTGATTAATTTAGCATCTAATTTGTAGCATTTTGTACATTGGTCTACCCTTCTTTGTGTCGTTTACGTTCCCTAATTAACCTCAACTTTTCAAACTAACGTTCCCTGTTTACCTAGCACATATTCTAGTCCACCAGAGTGAATTGGCGCAACATAATTTCAAGTCTTCTTACAGGTAACGTAGAAACCTAATTTCACCAAGTCCGTTTCATTCCATATGTTTGTTCCAAGATGGCAGATCTTGTTTACAACCCAAACTAAAGGGTGCATAATTGTTTTCTACCGTACGTAAATTACTGCGTGTAGTTCAATTTTATTTCCTTTAGCGAGGAGATTTTTGTATTGTCCTTTAGCGAGGATATTTTTTTTTTTACCTCCGAGTGAGGGAAATTTCATTTTTGTTTAGCCTCTACAAGAGTGAACTTTTTAAGCTAAGTCGTTGCTTCGTGCGCTTATCTACATTTTGAGTAGCTCAGTGGTTGCCTCAGTGCACCGGCAATTTAGAAATCGTCACAACAGTGTCAGCCTCGACCTGTTATTTAAACTTTTAACTTTTTAGCATTCATAAGCCCTTGCGCTTTCTCACATGTTTTGTTTCTCATAAATAATTTAATTCAGTCATTTATCGCCAAGTGCATATATAATTGTTTAGTAAAGTGTTTGTCAGGTGAACAAGCCTCGTCTGCTTTGTTGGGCCCGGCCACTTTGAATTTTAAAGTAATTTCGGGATTTACATTTGAACAATTTTATCCCATCATGTGTAATTTTTAATATTTGATTATCACGCTTGTAACCTTTGTAAAGTTTCATGTTCACATTCTTTTGAAAATTCAGATTTGCCCTTTGTTTGTTTTTCCGAATCCGTTCATCAAACGTGGTCATTCCAAGATGGCGGACTTTACGTGTAATGTAAACATCCCTCCACTGCCTAAGGCGGAAGCACTCAGCCAAGATGAGATTAACGCTCGGCTTAAGGAAGAGAAGTTAACATTCAACTTTGTTTGTGAGGATGCAGACTTAGTACTTCATGCTCTCATGTCAGTAGATTTTCCCAACATGGGTCCTGAAGCCGTAAATCATTTTAAAAGTTAAATTAGTAACGTAAGAGATGAACCTTGCGATTGCAAGAATTTTGGGAGACGTCATTACGACCATCCCATTGTTATATTAAATTATCCCGTGCTAGCTGCCTGCTCAAGTAAAATAGAAATTGCTTTTAATAGCCTAATGGCTCATCCCAATTTAATGATTAAACCTAATCAATCTTCTTCAACGAGGGCGACACCTTAAGTGACACGTCCCTTTGTGAATGCCATTAACGTTCCCCTAATTGATACTTCTAATATCTCAGCAGTCAAGCACAATGTAATTAATTTTGCCTCAACTCCTCAACCTGTTAAATCTTCACATTTCAATACTCTGTTGCCAACACGACATACGATTAGTGAGTTTGTATCAGTCATACATGCTCCATCCTCAACTCCAAACCTTAAGCCGCCAGCATTTGATCG
>NC_090747.1:1890257-1892757 GCF_036898095.1 Palaemon carinicauda | reverse complement strand
TTTTGTTGTAATTCTTGTTAATCTAGTTTTTAAGTATGAGGTCTCTTTTTTATTTCTATTAATTCTTATGCTGTCTTGAGACATTGAGCGAAATCCAGGACCAGTACGTCCTAGATTTCGTCAATGTCGTCTTCTGTATTATAATATTCGTGGTCTTCATGCAAATATCCAGGACTTTACAGTTGCATCCAAACAGTATGATATTCTTTTGTGCTCAGAAACTTTGGTTTCTAATATGAGGCACTCATCTGAGCTCCTTATAACTGCTTTTAAGAAGCCAATAATGTTGAAAAGTGATGCCATCCCTAGGGCCTGGGGAATGGCAGTTTATATTAGAACCGAGTACCCTGCTTCTCATAAGTCCTGCTATCAATGTGGATGTCATGAGATACAGGTAATAAAAGTTTGTGGCAGGCATAACAACTTTTATTTCTGTTCGATCTACCGAAGTCCAGACATAGATGATTCTGTCTTCGATTGTCTTCTTACCTTAAGGCTAAGATACAAGAAGATGATAGAAAGGCTTTTTTTGTCTTTGTTGGTGATTTTAATGCTCACCATAGGGAGTGGTTAAGTTCTATCTCTCCTACTGATCACCATGGCTTAAGACCTTTAGACTTTGCCTCTGAATCAGGCTGTGAGCAAATCATAAATGAAGCTACTCACAAGTCTGATAATTGCTTGGACCTCGTATACACTGACTCCCCTGTTGGTTTTCCAGTCGGGACAACTGATCATGAGTTGATTTCATTAGTAGTGAAGATTAAGTAGCCTGTCCCTGATATATCATACTCTTGTAAAATTTACATGAAATCCCAAGCAGACTGAAAACGGGATTTTGCATGATCTTTTGTGCTTGAATTGGTCACAGTTATATATTAGTGTAGATCCTGTTGGTCCTTTGAATGAGAATCTAGTCAACACAATTGATAGGCGTATCCCCTTTCGTGTGCTAAAAGGATAAACTGTGGTACAATGATGATTGTAGACGTGCTTATTTGGTGAAGCAGGAGGCTTATCATCTTTGGAAGGGTAACAGATCAGATTAGACCTGGAATAACTATACTCAGCTTCGAGCTTCGAGCTTGTGCTCAGAGAGTTTATGCCTCAACTGAAAAGGAGTACAATTTAACCATGAAAGAAACCGTTTCTGGCACAACTCAGGAACATAAATGGTGGTCTACCCTTAAATCTGCACTCTTTGGTGTAGATGCAACAGTTCCTCCTTTACTTAAACCAGATGGCTAAGTCACTCACTCTCCAAAGGAAAAGGCAACCCTTTTGGCTAATGTTTTTGACATTAAACAGAGTAATGAAAAACTTGAACTTCCTCATTCCTGTTTTCCTGAGGCTAAACTAACTAGTTTAGCTTTTTTATTTCGTGAGATTAAAGCTCTGTTGATGGATCTTGATGCTTATGGAGGTGTAGACCTAAATGGTATTTTTCCTTTGTCTTTTATATAGATAGCAGATTTCTTAGCTCCAAAGATATGTGATATTATGGGCAAATTAGCAAGAAAAGGGGCTTTTTAGCACTGATTACCGCCCAATTTCCATAATTCCCATAGTATCTAAAGTTTTTGAACGTCTTCTGGCAAACCCTCTTAATAGGTTCGCTGAAGGTAATCATTTATTCCCTAGTTTACAATTCGGTTTTCGTAAAGGCCTTGGAGCATGTGATGCCCTTCTTACAATCTCCAATGCTGTACAGATATCCCTTGATTGTGGTCATGAAGTTCGTATGATTGGCCTTGATTTTAGTGCTGCCTTTGACCTTGTTAATCAAGAGGCCCTTGTTTTCAAACTCAAACAGTTGGGAGTGGGTGGGTCGTTTCTTAGCATTATCAATGATTTTTTAAGTAATAGATCTCAAAGCGTTCTTGTTGATGGGTACCATAGTGAGTGTAGGAATGTGATATCCGGTGTTTCACAGGGTAGTGTTCTTGGCCCATTACTTTTCATACTATATACACATGACATGCAGTTTGGCCTAGAAAACAAGATTGTTGCATATGCCGTGATGATGCTACTCTCATTGCATCAATTCAATCCCCTGAATGTAGATCTGGGGTTGGTGAATCCTTTGATAGAGATTTGGCTAAAATTAGTGCATGGTGCAAATTATGGGGTATGAAGTTGAATCCTAACAAAACTCAAAGAATGATTTTAAGTAGGTCAAGGACGGTGGATCCTCAACATCCCGATCTCAGTATTGATTATGTTTCTTTAAAATTGCAAGACTTTTAAAATTTTAGGTGTGATTCTCGACGGCATATTTAATTTTTAGAAACACATTAGATCTGTGTCTTCATCGATTGTACAAAAAATTAACTTATTGAGAAAGTCTTAAAATATTTTCGGTGATCAATATTTTCTGAAGAAGTGTTTTAATTCTCTCATTCTAGGTTGTTTTTAGTATTTTTCTCCTGTCTGGTGTTCAGCTGCTTATTCTCATCTTAATTTGGTGGACAGAAACTTAAGGTCTATCAAATTTCTTATT
>NC_090747.1:1880257-1885257 GCF_036898095.1 Palaemon carinicauda | reverse complement strand
TGTTAGTATGAGCGAGATAAACTTACTGGATGAATGAAGAATGAAGTTGTTCTTCACATCAACGTCCGTTTAAAGTTAACAAAATGCTGTTAGCATTAATTAAAATAAATTGAGTTAAAGTTAGGCATGAACGTGAATTTGGGGAAAATTGAACTGGCAGGCAACAATTCACGGAAGCGTTAAGGTAGATAAATAAACTGTGTTAACTTTAAACGTACGATGCTATGGTAATCAAATGATTAGAAATACTCAATTCTTCCCACCTTAGTGGTACGGATAGGGCAAACAAAACGTGAGCCAATAACAGTCGAATTCACCAACAAATCTGGCCAATGACAAATTAAAAATTATGAAGGTGAATCCCAATCCAAGTCTGACATCCAACGTTTTACATAAAATGATTTTACAAAGAAAATTACCGGCGTAATGAAAACTTTGTATTCGTTTCATGACAAAAAACGAAAAGTTACTTCCTTCTTGGCGTTAAAAGGTGAAAAGTCTTCTGACTATATTTTGAATGATAAACTGAGACACACTAGGTCCATGGGGACATCGTATTTCTGACAGCGAAAGTCTTCGATGTCATTTTTAAAGGAAACGTTGGAAAGGGGAACATTAAAAATGAAGCTTATCTTCAGAATGAGCTGAAGGATGTCAGGGGGATTGTAGTAACGTGACAAATTGTCAAGGCAAAAATCAAATTCACGCTTTGAAGTTAGAGCATGGGATGGATTGAAAAAATGTTGCTGAATGACTTGGCAAAAATAATAAAAGTTCAAAGTTGCCTCATATACAACTGAATGAAACTAATGAATGACGTACATGGTACCGTGATCCTCAAGCAAGGTTAATTGTAAACACGCTCTAAGCTCCAGTGCTAGATCTACATGTGTGACCTTAGCTAAATCCGCCGTCAGAGCAAAATGTTCCTTTATGACTGTCAAAGTCTTAAGGTTGCAATCACGCGGCACGTTCTGAGAGCGGGTTTCAAATTCTGACGTTGATGTTTTAGCTTCTTCGCGGGTTGGAGCGGATGTTATGGGCTTGAAGATAGGACAGTCAGGCAACGTGAGCACTGGTCCGTAGGATGGTACAGATTTAATGAAGGAGTCCACTGATACAGGCCTCTGCTGGCCTTCACGCACACGGATAGTATTTGCGCTGCTACTAGGGGGGTCCATGGTGAGACAATGAATGGTTTCTCCTCCGGGATGCACTGTCACTGGCGGTAAAGACAAAGGGGGTTGAGGGCGATCAAATGCTGGCAGCTTAAGGTTTGGAGTTGAGGATGGAGCATGTAGGACTGATACAAACTCACTAATCGTATGTCATGTTGGCAACAGAGTATTGAAATGTGAAGATTGAACAGGTTGGGGAGTTGAGGCAAAATTAATTACATTGTGCTCGACTGCTGAGATATTAGAAGTATCAATTAGGGGAATGTTAATGGCATTCACAAAGGGACGTATCACTGAAGGTGTCGCCCTCGTTGAAGAAGATTGATTAGGTTTAATCATTAAATTGGGATGAGCCATTAGGCCATTAAAAGCAATTTCTATTTTACTTGAGCAGGCAGCTAGCACGGGATAATTTAATATAACAATGGGATGGTCGTAATGACGTCTCCCAAAATTCTTGCAATCGCAAGGTTCATCTCTTACGTTTCTAATTTAACTTTTAAAATGATTTACGGCTTCAGGACCCATGTTGGGAAAATCTACTGACACGAGAGCATGAAGTACTAAGTCTACATCCTCACAAACAAAGTTGAATGTTAACTTCTCTTCCTTAAGCCGAGCGTTAATCTCATCTTGGCTGAGTGCTTCCGCCTTAGGCAGTGGAGGGATGTTTACATTACACGTAAAGTCCGCCATCTTGGAATGACCAAGTTTGATGAACGGATTCGGAAAAACAAACAAAGGGCAAATCTGAATTTTCAAAAGATTGTGAACATGAAACTTTACAAAGGTTACAAGCGTGATAATCAAATATTAAAAATTACACATGATGGGATAAAATTGTTCAAATGTAAATCCCGAAATTACTTTAAAATTCAAAGTGGCCGGGCCCAACAAAGCAGACGAGGCTTGTTCACCTGACAAACACTTTACTAAACAATTATATATGCACTTGGCGATAAATGACTGAATTAAATTATTTATGAGAAACAAAACATGTGAGAAAGCGCAAGGGCTTATGAATGTTAAAAAGTTAAAAGTTTAAATAACAGGTCGAGGCTGACACTGTTGTGACGATTTCTAAATTGCCGGTGCACTGAGGCGACCACTGAGCTACTCAAAATGTAGATAAGCGCACGATGCAACGACTTAGCTTATAAAGCTCACTCTTGTAGAGGCTAAACAAAAATGAAATTTCCCTCACTCGGAGGTAAAAGAAAAATATCCTCGCTAAAGGAGAATACAAAAATCTCCTCGGCATAGGACATGTGGTACAACAATGTGTAGAATATAGAAATCAACTTTTGATGGCATTTGTAAACTATGAATAAGCTTTTGATATTGTACATCGGCCAATTTTTGGAAAAGTCCTCCCGTATTATGGAATTCTTAAGTTTGGAAATTTATTTAAGTCTGTTCGTGTGTATAGCAAATGCATGGTTAATATTAGTGGAGTCATCTAAAATAAATTTCCAGTGAACAGTGTAGTACTCTTAGGGAATGTGTTGTCACCTATTTTGTAATGCATAGAACAGTTGGGAATGGCAAAGAAGGATTTGACTGTTTGGGTAACAGGAAATTAGTAGCCCTAGAGTATGCTGATGATGCTGTACTTATTAGCAACACCACAAGACATGCAAAGCTTGCTACCAAAATGCATTTAATATCAGATGATGTTTTGCTCTAGATAAAAAGAAGAAAGATGATGAGTACGGAATTTGCAATGGAAGATGAAATATCATTAAAAGAAGAAAGAATTAATGATTAGGAATCATTTAAATATTTAGGAACTACGATCTCTAATACAGGGTCTTTAGAATTTGAGTTTAATGGAAGATTGAAAAAAGCAAATCAGACAATGGCTAGGTAAAGTAAAATTTGTAAATATAATTGCCTGAAATTACATATACACAAGTTGATGTAGCGACATGAATCGTGGTGTAACAATGTAACAATATCCATCGGAATTTGTAGATTAGAGAATAAAGCTCTAAGAAAAACATTGGGAGGTAAGTGGCAGGACCAGATTAGAAATGAAACTATAAAAAAATTACTGAAGTGCCATATGTGGATGGATATGGTTTGGGCATGCTCTTTGCAATACCCAAGAGAGATTAGTTCACCAAACATTCCAATGGGCTCCACAAGTCTCTAGAGGAATTAGAAGAACCAGGCCCACATGGCTGAGGACTATGAAACGTGACGTGTGAGATGATAAAGGAAGAGGTAATGAATTAAAAGCTCAAGATAGAGACAAGTGCTGAAATATAACTGAGGCACTTTGCGACAATAGGCGTTAGAGCTTATGAATATATATATATATATATATATATATATATATATATATATATATATATATATATATATATATATATATATGTAAATGTACATATATGTATATATATATATATATATATATATATATATATATATATATATATATATATATATATATATATATATATATATATATATATATTCTTCAACGAATTTTGAACTAGTTGTGTAATTTATCTTACATGAATTTGAACGGTTTATTACTATTCAGTTCCTTTTTGGTGACTAATGGTAAAAAAGTATATCATTGATATAACTTCCCACGCATTATTCTTTTCGACTTTATGGCATTCAAATGTCTGAATTTACCTATAAATCAAAGTTAGGAATATTTTCAAGTAAAATTATAGATACGGGCGGAAGAGAATTTTGAAGGGAAGAAAAATAGTTTCCCTGTAGTCAATAATGTGCTTTCACTGACTTTCACTCTTATTTCAATAGCAAATAAATCGAACTTCCCAACGGCCACAGGGGGAACCGGGGTTCTGTCGGGAAACAATATATATATTTATCAACAGCGGAGATAAAGGTAAAATTCATTGATTACACACTTAAGTACAGAAATATGAACAGTTTTCCACATATTAAAAGTTTTATCGTATTCATTTTACTGGTTATTCATTATGTTTTAATAAAATTTCTAATGGTCTCTCCTCTACCATGGCTAGCTTATAGAGAGAAACATCACAGCTCCTATATACTGGTAAGTGGTACATGCCGAGCTGCGTATGCTCGCCCCATTGATTATTATTTCGTTGATAAATATTTCAGGTATATTTTTTATTAAGAAATCCAATGTCTTGTTCTCCACCGATGCTCGCTTTGATCACAAATACGCTCCTATGTAATGGCAAGCTGTTCATTTTTGAAACCGAACAGGATAGCAAGTTTAATCTCTAGAGAAATAAATAAATACATGTACAAATTTCATCAACGTATAAATATGTTATTAGAAGGGACAAGTCTCGTAGAATAATTGAATGTCACCGGTAAAAAGACATTTCGGATCATATTTGGTAGGAGTATCAATTCAGAGAGCTTATAAGAACACGAGTAATTTCATTGGTTGGAAGAAAATGTGGGAAAGGTTCTCTGCAAAAGGTCTAAACTGTTAACAGGCATGTCGAAGGAATAATGTGCAGAGAGATTAAAATAGTTAATTAGCCCCAATATATGTGCATGTACATATGTACGAATGGACGCAAATACAACCTTTTCTTGGAAGGTCAATAAACAAAAAATATCCCAGTAGTATGGAATATAGATAATTTTTACAATTTTCCATGGATTTGTTATGCGTCCCAGAATATAATGTACAGAGAAGAAAAGGATTGCTATACCAATACATGTTCCCCAACCTAAACCCACGGTGGTCCCGTGTCCGGGAACCACACATATAATATATACATTACGGCTGACAAGCTAAACAACCTCTCTAATTCCAAAGTCACCCGTTTGCTTTTACATTAGTTTTGTTATACTTGG